>NW_015174272.1:2150789-2166125 GCF_001447785.1 Gekko japonicus | reverse complement strand
TAAGCTGTAAGAAGCCAAGCAAGTGGCAGGGTTCCCAGCTTCCCAGAATAAACATCAAAATGTAGAAATGAGCCATGGAGCATGCTGTGCCAAGACAGAAAGCCTGACAAGACAACTCTGTTCGCACAGAAGCTTAATTACTTCTGTCCATCCCAAGGAGCTTTCGGCTCTCCCCCACAAGATCTCCTCAGGAGAACCTGATCTTGCCCCTGTAGCTCCCATAAAGACCAAGACCCAAAAAAGGGCAAATAATAGAGGCGTTCTCCAAAAGGAGAAGATAAGGCACCTGTGCAGTGGTCTGCCACTGAATCCAGAGCAACTGCATACCAACTGAGACCCCTTTTTTTCCAGGAAACTGGAATTGCTTGGATGGCTGCCATCTTGCAGATGTATGCCATGGCAACTGACGTAGATTTAACACAACTTGCCAAAATGTGTGGGTCTAGCACAACTGGCCACTGAGGCGGGAAGCACTTCCCAGAATTTAAATAACTTAGAAATGTATCCCTAGTTGAGAAACAATAAAAGGGTTACATTTAGAATAGATTATTGCAATGCACTCTACTTGGGGCTACCCTTAAGTCAGCTGTGACTTGACGGCACACACACAAGAAAACGAAATATTCTAAAACTTCAGAAATCTCCCCCTGCCCCGCCTTCTTCTAACTATGAGGATGATTGCTAGGACACCCTGGGATTGCACCCCCTCCTCTGGAGTCACAACAAAACTTGTGCTTGATCCTTGGGGAAGCCCAAATGTTAAAGCTGGCATAGGCATCCCAAGGGAAAAGCACTGCCACATTAAACTGGAGCTTCACTTAATATTCCCAGGCCAGAACTAGCTCAGGAAGGAATTCCTACAGCAGAACGTATAAACTTAACTGGGTATGGAGCTGGCTCCCGATCTATTCCAGTGTGGGAAAACATTCATTTTTTCATAGGCAAGTTAAATGGGCAGCTTTGTAGCTGTGTGAACAGAGGTAAGGACAATGGCATTACAGGAGTTCGCTTCCTAAAGAAAATACAATTTGTCTGTGGACCTTGCTAAAGGCTTTCTGACTCAGGCAACTCATGGAGAGGCCAGCAGAAATCTCAGCAATTCACCACTATGTAGCTCATAAAGTTCCACGGCCTGTGGCCCAAGTCACTAGTGGCGCTTGGAAGGAAGAATTCCCTCATGTCCGGACGAAGGACAAGTTGAAATGTGGGAAGGACAAAAACACCTATGTTCTCATAGAAGAGAAAGATCAACCTCCACCCCAAAAGCAGTATCGGTATCCCTTGGAAGCCGAAATAAGCATAGGGATAACTACAGAGGGACTACTTAAGAGGAATGTAATTGTGTCCATGCAATCAATCTATAACACCCCTAGTGGCCAGTCCTTAAAGCAGATGGTGTCACTTGGTGAATTACAGTGGATTTCAGAGCCCTATACACGGGCACCCCTCCCATACCCCCCCCCCAGTAGCTCAATATAATGAAATTTTAACTGCTATTGCTGCTGGAGGAAAGTATTACAGCAGGGGTGTCGAACTCATTTGTTATGAGGGTCGGATCTGACATAAATGAGACCTTGTTGGGCCGGGCCATGTGTGTCATAAAATGTAATGCCAGGTAGCAGAGATATAAACTTTATAAAGGATACAAACACAAAGGTTTTTTTTTTTACTTAAAATAAAAACATGCTTAAAACATTAGCACTCTTGCAATATTTTGTTTAACAGAGTCTGACAACTGACACCTCTTGCTCTGAATTATTGCATCAAAATGTCTGTGCTGTTGCTATCTTGAGTATGCTGTTCAGGTGTGTATCTGTAAGTTGCAAACCTACAATGATGCAGCAGAATTGGAATAAGAAGCAGAAGACAGCCAGTTCCAGTGCGGACCTGATAGAAGCCCTCCCATGTTTGACACCCCTGTATTACAGTGTTTTGGACCTCCCTAATGCATTCCTAATTCCTAATGAATTCCTAATTCCTAATGCTGCGGTGGCTCAAGTGGTTAAGACGCTGAACTGCAGGCTGTGGAAGGTCAGTAGTTCAGCAGTTCGAGACCCAGGTGCCGCATGATGGAGTGAGCTCCCATCTCTAGTTCCAGCTCCTGCCAAACTAGCAGTTCAAAAGCAAGAAATTGCAAATAGATAAATAGGTACCACTTCGGTGGGAAGGTAACAGCGTTCCGTGCACCTTGGTGTTTAGTCATGCCGGCCACATGACCACGGAAGTGTCTTCGGACAGCGCTGGCTCTTCGGCTTTAAAACGGAGATGAGCACCGCAACCCTAGAGTCGGATTCGACTGGCTTTTGAGCAAGGGAACCTTTATCTTTACCTTAATGCATTCCATTCTATTAATCTCCACTACTCTCACTGGTATAAATTTGCATTAACTTTCTGAGGTCAGCAATACGCATTCAAAAGAAGCCCACAGGACTTCCATTGCAGCCCAAGTAGATGTCACACCCATGTTGTCAAAATGTGCAATCAATTAAACCCTGAATCACGGGTCCATGTCTTTTCTTATGGTGATGATGTTTTGGATCACTTTAACATAAAAATGAAGACACATGAAATAACTAGGGAGGGCTTGCAAATCGTTCAGGACACAGGATGTTATTTAACTGTTCGTTAATTGTACGTTCAGGACACAGGTTTAAAGGTAAGCTGAGAAAAGGCACAATTAGTTAAAACCACAGTAAACTACTTAGGACTAATAACTGGGACCCAAGGTGGATGCCAGACACCCAAAAGGGTGGAAACAATAGCAAAGCTCCCTCCTCCAACTGATGTCCCTTCTCTCCATGCTTTACTGGGAACATTCAATTTCTCCTGTAACTTCATTGAAGCTTTTGCAGATAAAGCCAAACCCCTTTATGCTCTTTTGAAAAAGAGTGCCCCATTGACATTAGGGAAGGAATAACAACCTTCTTTTGCTAAGTTATAGAAAAGATTTGCATAGGAACACATCCTGGCATAACAAAACCTTTTTACATTCAACTGGCAACAGTTAGGAAGCCAGAGAGTAGTAGCCTATGCCTCCAGAAATCTTAGACCTATAGAATCCTGATATAGGCCCTAAGAGAAAGTGTGCCTTGCTTTGATCTGCAGTCTTGCCCCACTGGGAATTCATTACTGGTGGGGCCAAAGTAATTGTGCAGACAGATGCACACCTCACTAGAGTACATTCTCTTGGGGGGAAATATAAAATGGACAAGGGTCTAAGGCTCGGATAGCGCAATGGACTCTTGCCCTTGTAAACTGGGGAATGGGTTTCAAAAAAGACCAGGCAGAATCTCTCTCACAGTATGGGTTAATAGTTAAAAGAGAACAGCATGCATGTCCCTCCCAGAAATTAGGCACATTGGCCTGCTCTATGGGGAGGTTCCGTAGAGGGAGTGGAACAGTGAAGTCAGGTTTACATTGACTGAGACTAGATGGCCAAAGCTCCCTCTTCCACAAGCCAGCAATTTCCAAACTGCATATGGGAAACAAGTGGCTCATGCCAATAAAGGGTTTAAAATAGCTAAATGAATTGAGGATAGGACTGCAACTACTTGGATAACACATGTAAAGGGACACCAGAGAACAAGGTCAAAAGCCAGTCATTGGCACAATTGGGCAGAGGCTCCTGCAAAGGAGCCCACTCCAAGGGAACAGGGACTTGCTCCACCCTCCGCCAATTAACCCAGTAATTACTAGAAGCCAAGTCACAAGAGCTCAGCTAATACCCTCTCATCCTAGTTCTTGGTACACTACAGGAAGGAGACAACCAAATTCAAGAGTTAGTCTAAGCAGGCAGAGTTTCAAAAAGTCAGTTCATTGGTCAAAAAACAAGATGGAATTTATTGGGTTGCAGAGAAACAAGGAGTATTGTGCCTCAACACATTACATACAATCCAATTTGTTCATGGGCAGGGCCACAGAGGCAAAGCGCTCACCCTTGCAACAGTCAAGGAAACAGGGCGGTGGCTCCATATGACAGCCAATGAAGAATGATGGTGTGATATTGTTTCTCTCGTGCCATGGTTAATGTGGACCACACTGGCCCCAGAGCCCCCATTCAACATCAGCATATCAAAGGCCCGTGGACCCACATACAAACAGATCTTGCTGGACCCCTTCTGGTCACTGCTCTAGGAAATAAATACTGCCTCATGACTGTGGATCCCTTTAGCAACTGGATCGAAGCATTCCTTTGCTGGACTAATACAGAGGCCACCACTGCCAAAATCCTGTTTAATAATGTCTGGAACAGATGGGGCATTTCACTAGCAGTGGACTCCAATATGGGTTCCCAATTCATCACAGAAGTAATACAGGAACTCTGCAAAGCATTAGGGAATTACTATATAGGGTTTCATGCAGCCCAGACATCGACTTAGACTGGATGGCCAGTCCTCAGGTCACACAGAATGAACAAATCGCACCGTTAAGGAAGCTTTATGAAAAATGGTGCGTGCCACAGGGCAGGACTGGGATTCTAAAATTCCTGTCATCTTTTTTTTGTAATAGTACTGGTGCAGCTTTACGTAAGTCACTTGGTTACAGTAATATTTGTAAAACTGACAGATTCTGAACTGTAACGGATTCAGCATGAACATTACACAACATATTCCATTCACAAATATGTCAGCTGAATATAGCACTAGCCATCAATCCAGAACAAAATGCACTGGAATGGAAGAAATGCAACAGGATAGCCACACTGGAAAGACAACGTTTTAGAAAAAGAGTAAACATGAAAGAGCAGGGGAGTCCTGTCATGTTCACTCTTTTTCTAAACTGTTCCCCAAAGCAAACGTACAGTTGAGTCTAATTATATAGTTCTACACCAGTTTTCTAGGAACTTAAAAACGCTGGCCAATGCGGTTCTTGAATATTTTGACAAAGTGGAGAAAGTCCATTTCCAGGATGAAGTCAGTCGCGTCCATTCTTACCAGCTTCTTTCCTTCCTTTATTCTTCAGTACTTCTTCAATATGCCTCTCTCTCCGTCCCTCCCTCCCTCTGTCCCTCCCTCTCTCTCGCGTGCTCCAGTTTAGCAGCCATTTGTGCTTCTCTGTTCTCTCTTTGTTAGCTCCCATTTTGTGGGTCAGCTTCTCCTTTGCCATTTTGCTGAAGTTATTATTCTCTTTAATCACCTTTTGCAGCATCTCTTTCTTGTGCTCTCGTTTCTCAACCAGTTGTTTCAATACCTCAGCTTTGTGGGACTTGCGCCTTTCTTCCACAGCTTCTAGCTTCCTTTGAATTTCTTCCAGAAATAGATCTTTCTTCTTTGGAAGGGGAAAGGGGAAACTCTAGAACTGCATCTTTTGAAGAAGGACCTAGTATCAATTCAAATACCTGGCCAGAAGCATGCTTTTTCCACTTTTTTCACCTGCATGCTAGACGACACCGTGTCTAAGACTTCAAAAGAACATGATGCAGAAACTTCAGTAAGCAGGGCACTGCTCCTGTCACTGCCACAGCTACACATAGGTTCCTAAAATTCCTATCATCTTATTGGCTTTGCAAGGAACTAAGACAGTTCATGGTTTCTACTCACAGTAAGTCACAGCCTGTTGGAAAATGGCCATGCCGCAATCTCTTTGGTCAGACAGAGAAATACCTCCTGATTTAGAAGCCCCAGTTGTGCGTGAACGAATGGATGTGGTTCATAGGATATATTGAGAAGTGGCACCTACCAAACAGTGGTCAGTTCATCTAATCTGACTACCATTGTATTAGGATCCCTTGATCTCATTTACCAAACCAGTGGAATAACCTGGCTCCCACATAGCGGGATCACATGCAGTCACGGTGGACCACATGTAAGTTCGGTGCAAGGAAGTTTTATCTAGAGCATCAGATGCATGTGCTGGCTAAATTAGGCCTTCTTCGGGCCAGACAGGACCCAAAAGGTCACAGTGGCCCAACTGCAAAGACCGCAGCCTGAATTTAGGTTGAGCCCTCTTTTGCACACTGTCATTTTCCACTAGCATTTCTCTCCAGTCTCTTTTTCTCTTTAAAAAAAATTGCATTTTTATTATCCCCACATTCCAATGCCAGAACCCCTCCTCTTCCTCAATGCGGGCAAAAAGATATCAACGCTCCCCCCCCTCAGCCCCAACTTTTGTGGATAGTTTCGGACCTACTCTGTTACTCACAGCATTACGGTTGTGTCCCCATCCCTCTGATCTCAACTCTCCGCTCCCTGGACCTGCCAGCGCACTCCCCCCCCCCTTAGTTTCAGCTCCCAAAACAGCTTGTTTGCTGCTGAGAACAACCCCTCCTCTCCCCCTGCTTGTCCTCAGGAACAGGCTCTTATGTCTTTATTCCCCTTCCAGCTAGGCAAATGTTCTTGGGAAAGGTTTTTGTGCATCATTTACCACATTGCTTTTGCCTTTCTGTAATTTTCATTGCTGCTTTTTCTGTATTGCATAGATTAATTTGACCTCTTTGTGTATAAAATAAAAAACCCATTGTTTAAGAGTCTTTCCCCCCCTTGTTTTTTTGAGTGTTGATCTAAATCTGGACCTTGGTATAGACAGGCTTAAGATTCCTAATATACAGGTGCCTAAAATAAACACGTTTGTTCCATGCACGTTAGGGAACACCTTTACACATTATGACCCTGAAACTTGTATACTGATTTAGGTAACAGATTCCACCATTATCCACAGAAAAACGTCAAGTACAGAGGACTGAAGGCAGGGCTTGGTTGAAACCAAAAGGCCTGTGACCAATGCTCCCTCTAAGCTGCAGAGTCTTGTGAGCAAAAATTCTACTTTGTGAGTTACCAGCATTAAAGTTGTGAGCGGGCGATTTGGCTCCTGCATAAATTAGTTTGCTCTGGAGCCATCCTTCCTGAGCTAAGACAAAAATGTGAGCTGGAGGCTAAGAAACTGTGAAGTAGCTCACACTAACTCAGCTTAGAGGGAACACTGCCTGTGACCACAGACAAGTGACTCTCTCAGTCTAGCGTACCTCTCTGCATAACTGTAAAACACCATGTATTATAATGAAGAGACACAGATCTGATCAATACCTTTAAATAAAATCCAGTTCCTAGCATCAAGTGGCTGAGTCCTTGCCATGTTTCTAGTGTTAGATGTAATATATATTCAAAGTCTTACTTAGTTTATGGACCCACCACTGTCAAAAAATGAACAGATCAGCCACGAAACTCACTGAACAGTGCACTTATGATGAATGGGGTCACGATCACTTGCTTCACTTAGCTGACCAACCTTTGACTTCAGGGGCCCATGCAGGTAACTCCTTCTGCACATTTACTTCCCTAGTTCAGACCAGAGCCTTTCAAAAGGATCTCTCAGTTGTCTTGAGCTTTTTCCATTCTATATTTGGTGCTGGATGACTTTTTTGTATTACCTACAAGCATTCTTTTGTCAACAAGATCTCAAACCACAGCTACCACAATAGGTGGCCTATAAAAACAGTGAAGTCAAGCCAGGCGCCCAACACATCTCTTGATCTCTACTGATAAGCTGATTCAATGATGTACAAAAGGTGTTTTTCACTTACTGGTCAGGAGTTGGAGTCCGCAAATGACATTAAAGCTTTCAGTAAAATCAGTTCTCCCAAAAAATCCTGGATACATTCGGGAAGTCGAAATATACACAGTAAGTACCAATAAGGTGTTTTTCAGATATATTTTCAGTTCAGGTAGACCTGAATGCACATTCCCAAGAGGGGATTCAAACCTGGGTCTCCCACAAACTCTCCACCACAATCAGTATAGTTGCTTAGCAACCACCTGTACTTCTTGATGCATGTCCAGATCCAACATCTTTGAAGACCATGGCAGTAGGGAATGACTTAGCCAACCTACAGCTGGAGAGAGGAATTTATACCACAGAGGACACTTCAGCGAGCTACAGGCTTCCTTCAAGAACAGAACGGAAGCAGTCACACATCTAGTGCTATGGTGAATTAACTCATTTATTTCCATTTCAGATGGGATCTCCTCATCTGTATGGTACCTCACACAGAAGGACAATTCACAAAAGCACCTGTGAACCAGAAGCCAGATGTACAAAAGGAACCAGTTTGCCGTTATAGCCATCAGTTTTGATCTTTATAGGGAGCTGCGGTGGCTCAATTGGTTAAGACGCTGAACTGCAGACTGGAAGGTTGGTAGTTCAGCAGTTCGAGACCCGAGTGCCGCATGACGGAGGAAGCTCCCATCCCTGGTTCCAGCTCCTGCCAACCTAGCAGTTCGAAAGCAAGAAATTGCAAGTAGATAAATAGGTACCACTTTGGTGGAAAGGTAACAGCGTTCCATGCGCCTTGGCGTTTAGTCATGCCGGCCACATGACCACGGAAACATCTTTGGACAGCGCTGGCTCTTCGGCTTGGAAACAGAGATGAGCACCGCAACCCAAGTCGGATTTGACTGGCTTTCGAGCAAGGGAAACCTTTACCTTTAAAAGTATCTTTGAAAGCCTCATTCTCTCACTCTCACCATCACTACCACAGCCACTGCTCCCATCTCTCTCTCCCTCCCTCTCCCTCCCCCCCCTCTCCCCCTCCCCCTCTCTCCCTCCCTCCCCCTCTCTCTCAGCTGGATCCTTTAAGCAGTAAAGAATTAAGAAAGTGCAACTTCCTTCTACCTGTCTCCTTGCCAGGGGCAGCCAGGCAGTGAATAGGAGAATGAGTAGGTGACTAGAGTTAGCAAACCAGCCCAAAGGGTACCCAACCCACTTCTAAAGAAAAACAGGTTTAATAGCAAAGGTTCAGTCCTTTCATAGTGCTTTCAGTCAAAACAGCACAAACGTCTTGAAGGTTTCCACACCACTGCATTTCACCTGTTTACTATGAGACCAAATAATTACTGAGTCCTCTAAAGAAAGGGAAATCCACACAAATAAATCCAGAGCAACTTCAAAAGGATAGCTGCAGTAATTCTTACTTCAGCAAACTGAAGGTTCTTGAAGAATGCAGAAGCCTCAAGCATTTTAATAAAAGTCCTGTTTTTAGTCACAGAATACCTGAGTTTATCATGGGGCTTTAGAAATTAGATGCATACACATTCTGTCTCAGAAGTGAGGAAAATAAACAGAAGGAAGATAAAGACAAAATAATGACTTAAAGAGACCAAATAATTCCTGTTTTAAAAGATATATATATACTTTGAGAACTCAGAAATGCAGTACAATTCAGTTTTAAAATCCACCACTGTCCATTTTCTACTACTGTAGAATCCTTATTATTGCATTCGAGACTATGTTTTTCAGTCATGGCCAAAGCCCGCTTATCCTGCATGTAAAAAATTGTATTTCCCTGCATTGGGTTGTTGTTGTTTTTTCGGGGGTGCTGCTGTTCAATCTTATGTAGGAAAAGGCAGAACAAGGGAATGAGTATCTGATCTTTACAGTGAAATTGTGATTTGAAATGAGTAGAAGGCACTCATTCAGGTATGATAAGGTTACTATTGAAAATTTGCTGGTGGTGCCTCTTAAGTACACTGACCAAATACTTTTTAATTGCTTGCAATGCCCAACAGAACCTTTGTAGACTTGTTGGAATGTGCTTTCTGCAGCAAGAGCAGCAGTAAACAGTAAGAAAAACAAGGTGTAAGACAGCAGAATAAAGTCACAGAAGGACAGAGAGACACAAAGTTGAAATCATTACGGACCGAAACTTCTACAAGCCCCAGCCACTTGAAACTGCCCAACAGCCTGCATTAGTTTAGCTTTCAGTATGACTGTACAGTTCTGAGTGTCTCATGGTTTTACAGTGAAGGAGCAAAAACAAGTTAGTATCACCATAAAACCAAGTTAAATGCCAGATTCTACAAAATATTGACATGCAAGGCACACACAGCAGTCCAAGTCAGATTCTATGTTTCTGTCAAGCTACACCACCCAACATTAATTCATAACTGGAGGAGAAAAGAACTTCACACAGTGGGGAGGGGCCATGGCTCAGTGGTTGAGCATCTCCTTGGTATGCAGAAGGTCCCAGGTTCAATCCCCGGCATCTCCAGTTCAAGGATCAGGTAGTAGGTGATATGGAAGACCTCAGCTGGAGACCTGCTGCCAGTCTGAGTAGACAATACTGACTTTGATGGATCAAGGGTCTGGTTCAGTAGAAAGCAGCTTCATGTGTGTGTCTTTCATGTGTCACATAGCTCATAGGACACCCCAGTCGGCAGGCCTGTATGTGTAGTCAAGCACACAGAAGGAACTTCCGAAGTCTTTTTGTTCGGTCTACGACAAGAGTGCAGTCTAGCAGTCGAGATACATCCCCAGTACTTAGGGAATAAGGCTATTGTGCCCTGCCCTTGCAATAGGGACACACGTAGCAGATCAAAGACTTTGTTCAGAGTAACACTACCTTTCTGTAGAAGACAGTTTTTATCTGCCAGCAGGAGACCAAGCCACTTAAAGGATTCCTACTAGCTAAGTCTGTTTAGGCAGAGCCTAGCAGACATGCTGTGACCTAGAGAGCCACAATCACACTTGATTACTTACTTCCCAGCCCAAGGAACAATGACTATGCAGCTGGCTTGCCTGTGTGAGTATTAAAGACACACTCTACACACGTATCTGACAAAAGGAGTGTTGTCTCTCGAAAGCTCATACCCTGAAAATCATGTTGGTCTCTAAGGTGCTTACTGGACTCAAATCCAGCAATTCTATATAGAACAGAATAGATACAACACTGATTGCCCCCAATTTTCAACTTCATGTTATCTGGAGATATTATTGGATTTCAATTAATGCAGCCTACTTTAATAGAGACTCTGAAGTTCATTTTCTTATTCCTGTCTGACACATATCCATTAACAGTTAAGAACAGTTGCAAAAGCAGGGCCAGCCAAACGTGTCTATATCATTTCAATCTTTTTTATCTGTACCCAGATGACTTAACCCAACCAAGAGCCACCTCACCAGTGAAACTCAGCAACTGTTAACTCACTGCATGCAGCAAAACTCGATGAGTCAGTTGAATTACCCAACTTAATATTCTCTGCACAAGAGTACTTGCTGGCAAACCCTTTTCATTTGCAAGGTGCCAGCTTAAACCCAACAACTTTCAACTGATCACTTTCCCTCACACTCAGGTACACGTGACAATAAAATCAGACCACTTTAGATTAAAATGCTTCATTAAATGGATGTGGACAAGACATAGATTACAGGGAAGAGGTTATTATGAAATATCCTATCTACACTGGGCCATTGTCCAAGAGTGGCCAAAAGTCTGCAAGGTATAAAAATAAGCAAGAATTTGTTCATTTTGGCGTTGTGCATTTAAAACAGCATGGTTGTGAAATTACGTTCAGTGGGTTTTTGTGAGCACATACTTCTGGAAAAGATCCTAACCATTTCTGAAGTGATATTATAGAACTCCCTGCATTTATCAAAGGCTTATGTAGTGTGAACAATGGAAGTCTCTCCCTGCTTGAGGATACTTTGGGATACCAAATATTAGAGGCCTGGTGGAGAGATAACATTCCGAACCTCCAAACTATGGCTATCAGTCTCTTCCCCAAGTTCAACTGCATTTAGAGCTAAGAATAGATGTGGGGGCAGGTAAACGTTTGTTCCATCTTGAGACTTAGACCCCCAGCTTTAGAGAGCTGATCAAACAGACCCCCCACCTACAGCCAGGTTGCAAGCCCATTAGTTCACTTCCTCCCTATCAGCTGGGAGCATTAGCCCGCTTAAAAGACCAAATATGGACCATAAAGGCCAAGCGGCACCCAGCAGGGAGACCACTTTGTATAAATCAGGAGGAAGGGGGTAAGGGAGTTGAAGGAGACAGGAATAGACTTTGTCTGATGAACAGGTATGCCTAGAGCTATAGACCACACTGTCAACTACTAATCCTTTTATTTTCTAAGACTACTGAGAAAAGCAGTAAGGGATTGGGGTGGGGTAAGATATTATTTAACCAAAGCTTACAGAAGCCACAATTATACAGCTGACATTATAACCAGCCCATCTATCTCAACAAATCGTGGGGAAAGGCCCAGTGATCCAGTGATTTTCTGGGGACATTTGAACTGGAACATTTTCTGGTTCAAATTTAGATAATTTAAGTATTTAAATAGTGTTAGCAAAATAAAGTAAATAGACAATGTTCAAACACTGGGATTTGCCCATGCTTTCTATCCCACATTTAGACTAAGCAAGACTGATTTGCCACACAAAAGCCCTGACAACTACAGATAAACAGATTATATTTACATAGTCAGGATGGAAAAGTTTCCATGGAAAAATATAGCAATAGAATATTTTCAAGAAAAATTTCTGCCCACACCTATGTTGCGCTGACTGAGACTGGGCAGGTCTTTGAAATGTATATTGCAAAATAATAGCTCCTCGTTGTACATGTACATGTTACTCAAGTACACCCACATAGCCTCTCTGCTGTCCTACACAGACCAGGACCGCAAGATAATCAAGAAACTGATCCTGAGAAAGCTTGATGCCAACAAAAGCTTAGCTTTGCAACACCAGCTGAAAAGAACCTATTAGTTCTTGCTTCCTTCACCTATGAACCAGAAGCCTCCTAAAGACTGCAGAAACACAAAAATCAGAGGGCCTATTCAAACCCTTCTGAAAGTGGGTAAACTTTGCACAGTAGGACAGCACAATCACATCCACCCGGCATTCCTTCATTGCCATTAAATGAACACAATTTCTCATTGATCACTAAAGCCAAGATAAAACACACACACACAATTAAGGCTTGTGCATTACAGGGCGGAAACAAGTGAGACAATAAACACCAGGGCAGTGCTTATATGTAGCTACATGTACATCCCTTGCACATCCATTAGCAAGCTGAAGGCTTCCTTAATCAGTTGCTTAAAGAAATGATCAAATCAACACAAAAGAACCGAGGGCTGGCCCCTCCCAGTGCTGCCACCAATTAATGTCATTGTGTAGGTGCAGCGGGGATGGCAAACGCTGTACACAGTGGCAAAACATGCCAATGTTTAAGGCAGGCAGGCCCAAGCCCAGGGCACATGGCATAATCAACATTCCCAAAGCAGTGACTAGGCCCACAGACCACAGTTTCAGCATAAAGCAAAACTACCAGAAGTGGTACAAAGCCACTCCTATACAAACCTATTAACAACAGTTTCCAGGAAGTTATAACTGTTGTTAGAGTTCCCATGAGTATGCCACGCAGGGCTACAGACATTTCAAATGCTGTAAAATCCTGCTACTTGTATAAATTCCTAGATACCATCAAATGCTACTTCCTCCTTAACTGCATGATTACTGACACCTGTGGAAACAAGACTAGCAGACAGAAGACACCACATATGGATCCTTAAGAAAAACTGCAATGAAATTCATCCCTGGAGACTATTTGCATATAATCAGGGAGATTCTCTACACCAGGTATCCCCAACATGGCACCCATCAACTGTTGTTAAAAATTGCCAGGTAGGGGTATTAGCCACTGAAGATTTGATTGGCTGGGCAGATTTTTAAAAACACTGTTTTGGCAGCAGCTGCCACTACAACACAAGGATTTTCCTGGTATGACTGAAGGTAAGCTATGGCAACCATTTTGTGACTGTGTCCACCACACTATCTCAGGATTCCAAAGGTGCCCACTCACTTAAAAGGCTTGGCATCCCCTGCTTTACACCACCATGTTGCTTTAGGTATAGGAATCCATGGGCTGGACTCTCTCTTTGTTAAAAATACTCACCCAAAGAGGCAACTTCCAAAAGCACTAAGCCCCTACAACCCAAGCTGAGTGTTTCACATATTCAGAAGTCTCAGACACCCGCATAAAAGAATTAATAGCACAAGAAATATAACTACTCCTGGGAGAAGAAAGAACAACCCCTGTGCATCAAGTAGGAAGATTTAAAACAGAGAACAAAAAGCAGCAATCAAAAAGGAAAGGGGGTGGGGAGAAAGAGGGAAGCCAAGGCAGAACAAATTAGGAGCATCAAGATGAAGCGCTTACCCAGGTCACTAGGTGTCTAGCTCATCTGGCTTTTGCATTAAATGCTAGCTAAGAGTGTACTAATTTTAACTTTCCAGGTTACAGGTACTTCTCACTACTCCCTCAAAATCATAGAACACTTGCCCCCAAAATGTTCATCTGTCTCTGTCTATCACTGTCTTCCACCAGTGGACAAAGTTGTGTGTGTGTTTTTTTTAATCTGGTGTTCACTCAATGACCCCTTCTTCCTGCATATTATTCTTTAATTACTGCTCCTGTGATTTATACATGTATTTGAGTTTTGGTTTTAACTGAATCTACTTTTATAATGTTTTGTTCTAATTGTTAGCCATCATGCTGCCCGCAAATGGGCAGAATATATATTTTTAAATAATTAATAAATACTTACAAAAATGGTCTTTCCAAGAGACATATGACCTCAACTTATTTCCAACACTATCAATATGTCCTTTAGACCAAGCAGAGCCATACTAGAGGGAAAAAGTCAGGAACTGCAAGGCAGTGTGTGTATACGGGGTAAATAAAGGCAAAATAAGTGCTCCGGGGTCAGCCATTTGTAACTAATTTGTTAGCAAACTTAGTAGGTCAGGGGTCCAAATGAAACTGGCAGAAGGCCCTTGACCATGAATAGGCCATGACTGAATTTTCCAGCAAGGCAGCAGCAAAAAGGCTACTAAACAGTATCTAAAGAGAGACCAGAAAACACGAGATGACAAATGAAGCTGGGAATCTCCAACCTGAATGGAGCTGCTATTGTATAGTGCATGCTAATAATAATGAATAATTATCCTATGGCAATATATGTAGAATAGCCAGGAGATCTGAGGATTGTCTGGCAGACTTAAGTTTGAGCCCTTTAGCGTTATGCACCACTAAAGTGGTGAGCTAGAGTTATTTTTTTGGGCTGTGAGAGCTCCGAAAGAGCTGTGACTGACCCAAGGTCACCCAGCTAGCTTGGTGGTCTCCCATCCAAATAATAACCAGAGCCAACCCTGCTTAACTTTTGAGATCTGACAAGATCAGGCTAGCCTACTTAAGGGAAACCAAAGAGCAAAAGAGAGAAGTAGAGGGAAGCACCCATTTTCTCAGCTACATTTCCACCAACTAAACCAGCTTAGTTCAGCTGCTTCGGTCACTTGCTATAAAAAGGAACCAGAATACCCAGGATGCAACTTTCCCCTAAATACCAACTTAAGCTGAGGGAATGTCACACTACATGGAAGCGGCCCTTTCCCCATAGGCAAAGGAACTTCCGTATCTTGACCATAAGGACACAAAGACATGTGGGGTCAGCCCAGGTGGCTCCCAAAGCACACCATTATACGACCCCAAACTGCCATTCCAAGCCAGACCCAATAACGGGGGGGGGGGGACGGGGGGGGCATACAGCATTCTCA
>NW_015174272.1:2129336-2150709 GCF_001447785.1 Gekko japonicus | reverse complement strand
AAAAAGAGCCCCTACCCCCCCCCCCCCCCCCAAGAAGATCCAGTAGGGAAGAGGAAGGCGGGATAAAGACTTGCTATGGTTAACGCACTCCATTCTTTTAAGAGAGGCCCGTAGCGAAGGCCCGTCAGCCGATTCCCACCCAAGGGCACAAGAGAACGGAAATCCTCACAAGTCACCCTTCCCCTTCCAACCTAACCACCCGGCTTAAATGGAATCGCGTTACGAACGATACTCCCCACCAACGCCATGCCCCTCAGTCTGACATCAGGACCCACAGTAAGGAAGGGGGAAGAAGATACCTGCAGAGAAGCAAAGAAGCTCTCTCTTCACCCAGAGAAAGCGTGGTACTTCAACCCCCTTCCCCTCCCATTTTTGGCCAGGCTAACCGGCGGACCTTCCTCCGAACAGAACACGGCGCGGACTCTTTAAGAAAAGCCCCAGCAAACCTAGACAGCGGGCGCGCCCTTTTAAAGGCCCATTCCTTCCAAGGGGGGGGGAGGGGGGGAACCACGAGAAGCGTCACCTTGGCACCCAGGAGGCGCGCGGCCGCCCTGCTGCTGGCAGTCAACAAGGTCATGGCGAGCAGCGACTGGACCGGACGCGGTGGCAGCGAAGGGGGAAATCAGCGGCCGCCTCACAGGAAAAGGGGAAGCCTAAGAGAGGGCGGTGAAGACCAAGGTTGAAAAGAGGCGGAGGTGGCGGCGGCGGCAGCGGCTGGGAAGGCGAACGAGCGGCGCCGGGCAGGGTCCTCGGCCACACGGTCTGCGTCGGCAACGCAAGGCGGAGCAAGCTAGAGGAAGGCCCGCCTTATTAACATAATTTCTCCTCTTCAGCCGAAAAGCCACGTCCCCTCGGTGGTCTGAACGCGATGCCATTGGGCGGGGTGGTGTGATGGGCGAGGCTTTGTGCTCACGGGGTTGCGGGAAGGACGCATAGGGTGTGGACCCGCCGGGGTTTAGTCGTCCGTGTCAAATGCCTGATGGCTCAGCTTTTTCTACCAAGTGGTGGCTTCTCTCCCACCCCACCCCGCACGCGCCCTGTTCGAACATCGGAATACTATGCTGAGGATAGCCTCACAGTTGGCGAATGAGCAGTGGCGAGCGTGGCCAGCCCTTTTTTAAAAATTGGCCCTGCTACGCTTTCTCTTTCAGTGTCAGAAATCGAACAGCTTGAAACTCTTTTGCGGTGCGCCACTTCACCAAGACCTTGATAGTTTGGGGCTGAGAAAGTCCCATTGATCTGCATGGGAACTGCTTCTGAGTAGACTTGCAGACGGATGGCTTAAAGTGCCACACCCAAGCATAATGACCAGGGAGTAAAACCAAACAGGAGACCCTTATTCCAGCAAGTAGGTTATTTTTGCTGCAGCCCGCAACAGGGTAGCATGCTACTCTTCCCCCTAAACTTAATAACGTACTTCTGAGTGATTATACTGTAAGATAGCTTCCTTTCTGGAACTCACGACCTTAGTGGATGATACTGTTGACGTTAAAGATGCGAGAACAGAGCCAGCAATATGTTGTCACAGGCATACAACAACAGGGGTCTGATGCATCTGCTGAGGTGCGGCTCCCATGGTAAGCCCTAGCACTGTCAGCGTTGCTACCTCTGCACAAGTGCCACAAACAATGAAACCCTTCTGTACTTTGCATCTAGGTCCCAGAGAAGGCAGAGCGCCCCTAAGTAGGTGTTATGTACGCGGACCGCCACTAGGGGTCCACGGTGCAGGCAGGAGCTTGCTCCCTTGAACAATAGGAACATAGGATCCTAGTTCCCCCCCAGCCCCAACCAATAGCCACTTTGGTGGGAAATTCAAACCCTCCAATGGACTAGGGTGGGTGTGTATATAGTTGGCCTTGCAGGGCCATTTTAGTAAGTCTGATGTTAAGTACAATAAATGTGTGCAAACGCATGTCGGTCGTCCGAGTCCTCCATGCGGCGAACCCAGTACTTTTCAGTAGGTCCAGTCCTACTTAAAAGTCAACCCCTAAGTAAGAATACTTATAAGTGCCTGTAAAAAACTTCTCACTAACTGGCTGTAGCACAATGCAGGGTTACACTGTGTTGCCTTTATGCCATAAGACAAAGTCACACATTGTTCCCTTGCTATAGCATAGAAACACAACATAGGATCCTAGTTCCCCCCCAGCCCCAACCAATAGCCACTTTGGTGGGAAATTCAAACCCTCCAATGGACTAGGGTGGGTGTGTATATAGTTGGCCTTGCAGGGCCGTTTTAGTTAGTCTGATGTTAAGTACAATAAATGTGTGCACACGCATGTCGTTGTCCGAGTCCTCCATGCCGCGAACCCAGTACTTTTCAGTAGGTCCAGTCCTACTTAAAAGTCAACCCCTAAGTAAGAATACTTATAAGTGCCTGTAAAAAACTTCTAACTGGCTGTAGTACAATGCAGGGTTACACTGTGTTGTCTTTATGTCATAAGACAAAGTCACACATTGTTCTCTTGCTATAGCATAGAAACAGTGGGGGTTGGAGATGCACTCTCACTGCATATCCTAATGGCATGAAGAGGGGATCACAGCAACATCTCAGCATCTCACTGCAGCCTTGAGAAAAGTTAGGATAATGGTTCAACTATCATGCTAAAAAGGAAAGATCAAGGGAATATACTAGAGGGGAGAAAAAAACAATATTGTCCACTAAGCTTCTCAGACTAGCCCAGTCTCATCGTATCTTGGAAGCTAAGCAGCATTGGCCCCCTGGCTAGTATTTGGATGGGAGACCTCCACTGAGTACCACAGTTGTGATGTAGAGGCAGGCAATGGCAAAGCACCTCTGAATGTCTCTTGCCTTGAAAACCCTGTGGGGTCGCTGTAAGTCATCTGTGACTTAATGGCATTTTCCACCACCATCAGGCTTCTCAATGCTCTGCTCTGGCATTTTTATGGCATGTAGCCAGGGGTCATTTCGTAGAAAAAGAGCTAGGGGAACTCATTAGCATAACTCATTAGCATATGCCACACACCCTGCCATCACCGGAAGTGTGTCATAAGGCCACACCCCCTGACATCACTGGAAGTGTGTCATAAGGCCATACACCCCGCGCCCAACGGTCCCGGCCGCCGCTGGCGGCCTTGCAGCTCCACTGCCGAGCCCCATGAGGGGCCCGGCGGTAAGGAAGCCCCGCGAAGGCCCTCCCTGGCCCCAGGCAGGCAGGGGTGGGGAGAGGCAGGGAGGAAGCAACTTACCCTCCCTCTTCTCCTGCCTCCTCCTGGCTGAATGAGGGCCGGCGGGGCTTTGTCATGTGCCCCGCCACCCTGTACCTCACCCAGGGGAACTGCGATCCCCCCCGAAATGACCTCTGCATGTAACAATTATATATTTCTACAGCATGACAAAGTCACATTCAGTACAATTCTATGGCAACCCTAGCATGGGTTCACAGCATGTTTGAAGGCATACATATTTCTGGAAAGGAAACACGCCATAGATAAGAGAGCAGCTCCTCAGGGGCATACAGCTGAGTAGTTTGCTCCTTTGAAAATAGTTTTTAAGCTTACAAAGGACACGTCATCAGGGTTTAATAATGGCCACATTTATCAAGTAGCAAGCATGCCACCTCTTTGTGCAATAGCATGGGGGCAACACGCAGCACAATGCCGATACTGACATAACATTGGCTTCTATCACACAGCACAACCAGGATGTGTGGGAAGAGAATGCCAGTGCAGGAGAAGCCTTTCGTAAGCTGGGCAGCCACATCAGACCACTAGCTTCTGTCTATGTCCCTTGTTCCACTTGGTCCAGTACCTTAACATGCTGCACCCTTTCCATCACAACGGCAAGTCACGCTCGCCAATCCTGGCATTAGCACGTGCCCTGCTGTCCCTTGGGCAGCAGATGTGTGACTGAGAGTGCAGAGTCCTCAAGTGGAACCCAACAGGAGGTCACCACAGCCTTCGCTTTCCAAACTGCAGGAGAGGCTTTTTCTATCACTCCTGCCAGGACCTTCTGTTGCAAGTTAAGTGAATTGGAACGGTGCCAAACAGCTTGCAGAAAAACAAGGCATCCTCTGAGCTGTAGGGATGTGTGTGGGTGTGTAAACTGCCATCAAGTCACAGCTGACATGGCAACTCCTTTAAGGCAAGAGATGTTCAGAGGTGGTTTGCCATTGCTCTCCTCTGCATATCAATCCTGGGATTCTTTGGTGGTCTCCCATCCAAATACTAACCAGGGCTGACCCTGCTTAGCTTCCAAGATCTGATGAGATCCAGTTACCCTGGATGATCCAGGTCAGAGCTCTGGGAATGAAAAGTTCAAAAATTATGTTTTTTATAAAGATTTTGTAAATCAAAGGAAAACGGAAGAACCCTATTTGATACATAGAACAAAAAAGAAGAGCACTTTTGAAATAAATTCTTTACTCCACAAGAGGCTTTTCCCTCCCCTATGCATTATTCACAGAAGCAAATTAGCAGAGCTGGATTGTGAAGCTGTGGAGACCATCATCTGTGGAAGCAAAACAAAGTGACTAGTCTTTAGGAGGCCTCAGCACTTTTGGTGTTCCAGCTTTAAATGATTACTGCTTTTACTGGCATTCCTTATGGCATATTACAAAGATGGTCCAGTGTGCTGGAGCGGTTGTTAGACTCGGTTATGAGGGACCTGTTTTCAAATCCCCCCCAGTTTGGTGTAGTGGTTAAGTGCAGGGACTCTAATCTGGGAGAACCGGGTTTGATTCCCCACTCCTCCGCTTGCACCTGCTGATGTGACCTTGGGTCAGTCACAAGCTCTGGCACAGCTGTCCTTGGAAAAGAGCAGTTTGTGTCAGAGTTCTCTCAGCCCCACCCACCTCACAGGGTGTCTGTTGTGGGGAGGGGAAGGGAAAGGCGTTTGTAAGCCGCTCTGAGACACCTTTGAGTAGTGAAGGGCGGGGTATAAATCCAATCTCCTCTCCTCCTCCTCCTAATAGATGTTGGGGCTAGTCAGTCTCAACCTAATGTACTTTACAGGGTGGCTGTAAGGATGAAGATGAGGAAGAACTGCAAGTGCTGCTCTGAGATTCTTAGAGAAAGGGTAGGATAAATTGTACTAGACAGACCCATTTTGATGGAACTTTCCATATACATGCATACAACAGATTTATAAAAGGAGTAACCATATTGGTCTTTTGCTGCAAAAACAAGGCTCATGCAGCATTTTAAAGACTAAGAGCTGATAAAGCCCACAAAAGCTTTTGTCACAGTAAAGTTGGTTTTTACAATGCCACATAGCTCTGATGTTTGTAAAATAATTTCAAGTGATAAGGTGGAGTAAGGAGTGAAAGTGAACTAACTGAAGATCAGGCTTGGGGAGAGGAAAAAAGGAACATAAAGGGGACAGAGCCATGTTGAATCAAACTAGTGGTCCATGTAGTCCAGCATCTCATTTGGCACAGTGGCCCAACGGATGCCCCTGGACAGCTTGCAAGCAGAGTACAGAGGCTAAAGCCTCCTTGAGATGCTCCCCCTTTCTGCCTGTGAACATGGAGTTTTTTCCCCATTCAGTCATTTCATAAGTAATAGCCATAGCTGTCAATTATGCTAGTTTCCTTTCAAAGCCAACTAAACTAACATTCTGAGTGTTTGGAAAGCAGGGTTTTAGAAGATAACGGGAAGAAAAGGGGGGGGGAGAAAAGATTAAAGATCAAAGCAACTATGAAAGTTAGCCACCATAAGAAATAGACACACCATACCTGAGGCCAGCTCCAACAGATTGCCGAAAAGGCATAGTTGCTGTCAATTGCAGGTCTACTGCTAAGGGCTGGAAGAGAGGATATGGAGGAGGCCTTGACAGGGATTTTAAAGTAATGGGTAGAACAAAACAGCACTTTGTGGGAAAAGAAAAATTAGCATTAGCTGTAATAAAAAGGTAAAGGTTCCCTTGCTCGAAAGCCAGTCGAATCCGACTCTAGGGTTGCGGTGCTCATCTCCGTTTCAAAGCCGAAGAGCCAGCGCTGTCCGAAGACGTTTCCGTGGTCATGTGGCTGGCATGACTAAACACCAAGGCGCACGGAACGCTGTTACCTTCCCACCGAAGTGGTACCTATTTATCTACTTGCAATTTCTTGCTTTCGAACTGCTAGGTTGGCAGGAGCTGGAACTAGAGACAGGAGCTCACCCTGTCTTGCGGCACCCGGGTCTTGAACCGCTGAACTACTGACCTTCCACAGCCTGCAGTTCAGCGTCTTAACCACTTGAGCCACCGCAGCTCCTTATTAGCTGTAATAACAGTATGTTATTTAACTAAAGGTTGTAAACGTACGTTATGTAAATTTATCAAGGCTGTGTTTACATTTCTTATTAATAAGACTCCAAGGCTACAGCACCAACTGGCCTTTCTTCACATCCTGGACTGTATCTGGAAGCATTACATTGTCTTGTGAACAAAATGTTAGAATAGAAATGGTTCAGAGTCCGCTTAGTTTTCAGCCATTTCTTTCTTTCTAGAGCCTAGGAGAAAGCTATTTAAGAGGGATGAAGCCGTGCCTAGATCAAAGGAAAGCAAAGAAGAAAATAAGACATTTACACAAAAACCTCCTGAATACTGATTAAGAAGGTTACAACAGGCTTACACCAGCAGAGAGATCTTGAACAAGCATTGTATTTAGTATTTGTATAGCACTTTGAGTGCCAAAAGCACTTTATGCACATTATCTCAATAATCCTGTTATAATTACTATGAAAGATCAGCATTTTACTCATATTTCAGACTGCTGGTGGAGGCTGAAAGAATATTTCAATTAAGGTCATCTACAATACCATTTTAAACAGTTACACCCTTCTAAGTCAATTGACTTAAATGGGATTAGAAGTGCAGCCCTGACCTGGATGGACCAGGCAAGCCCAGTCTCATCAGATCTCAGAAGCTAAGCAGGGCCAACCTTGGCAAGTACTTGGAAGGGAGACCTCCAAGGAATACCAGGATTGGTACACAGAGATAGGCAATATCAAGCCACCTCTCTGAAACGTCCAGCCTCACTAGGAGTCGCCAGAAGTCACCATGACTTCCAGGCACACAAACAGAGAACACTCCCCCCCCCCCCCAAAAAAAGAAGTGCATAACTCCACTTGGAATTGCACTGCTGGTGAAATAATGGCAGAGATTTCCTAATTTAGAACTGTCTTTAAGCCACTCTGCTTACACTAATTCTCTCCTCCTTCCAACAAATTTGTGAAATAGGTTAGACTAAGAGAGAGCCTGAAGTCACTAGCGGTCTCATAAAAGCTGAGTCATGCACATCTGTTGTCTATCACATATTTATCTTGCCTCTCAAGATTACCCAGTGCAGTTTTGTACCTGGGTCTACAAAATCCTAGGCTAGCACTGTAACCACTACCCCACACTGGCTCTCACACATGTTGGTAGATTCCCTAGTTGAACAGGAAGAACATCTGGAACTGACCAACAAACCTAACATTCTTAGTACCACACTGAAACAAAGATATACTGTAATGGTCTGCAGCACAGGACAAACATCGCGAGATCATGTGCTGTCCTCAGTTAAGAGTTCTTACTCCATTTTTTAAAAAGTCAATATTTGTTCTTCATTTTGTGCCTTTTTGAAATATTTGCTTAACTGGAATAGGAACAATTTCCCAAGTGGTTAATTATCAAGCAAAGGACATAGTCATTCCTACAAAAAACCCCTTCCCTATTTAATAGCTCCTCTCTTTCTCTTGGGCAAGACACTTTCTGTATTTCATAAACAGGTTATTTTCTTCTTTATCTTTGCCAGTATTCTTTTCCCTTTAATCTGTTGCACTGTTGATGGATTCCTTTAATTCCACTATCATGTGAAACACAATAGCCAAGGTGACTTCTGCTGATGTTGCCCACAAGATTAAAGGAAAGGGGATTAATGCCAAATTACTCCTAACAATAACGGTGCTCATACATATCAAGCAACAAAACTATAGAACTGTACAATTATAACCTTCTGGCTCCTCTCACCCCACTATCTTGTTATCCTTGACCATAATTACAGGAAGTCATGGCTGTGAGACGAATCCTAAAGAAGACATTCTTAGACCTAGACCTAGAGCCTATGGCCAGTCATAAATCTCCCCCTTTTAAAGTCTGGCTCCTCTCACCCCACTATCTTGTTATCCTTGACCATAATTACAGGAAGCCATGGCTGTGAGACTAATCCTAAAGAAGCCATCCTTAGACCTAGATGATTCTTACAGCCTACGGCCAATCATAAATCTCCCCTTTTTAAAAGCAAGGTACTTAAAACAAGTGTTGGCAACCCAAATCCAGACATTTATGGATGACCCAGGTCCTATTTCAATCTGGCTTCCAGCCCCATTTTAAGACTGCTTTGGTTGCCCTGGTGGCTGACCTCTGCCTGAAGGCAGCGGGAATTTACTGGCCCTCTGCCTGGCTTTCTACACAACTAACTTTGGCATTCTTCCAGATCATCTGCCTTACTCACATATAGGTTAGAGGCATGGGATTTGCTCAACTTCTACCTGGTGGAAAGGTTCCATAAGGTGGTGCTGGGGGGCTTCTATCCCACTCTATTGCACCTTGTATTATGGATACTGCTAGATTCTAATCTTCCCCTCATGTTATTTAACCTCTACATGAAATCACTGGGTGAAACTGAAATTCAGTGCTGGTAAGACTGATGCTAATGGTAGACAGTCCTGCTAGCTCACTACAGTGTTATTTCTTTGGCCTGTTTTATATGATGTTACACTTCCCACAAGAATCAAGTTCAGGGCCGGTGGGTACTATTAGATGCAGCCCTATGGATGCCCAAGTGCCATGAAGTACCTTTTACCAACTTTGAGGTAAAAACGTCTGACCACAATTACACTCTTACCTTGACAGTGCATGCATTGGCTTACAACACATTATACATGAAGTTTTTGTTTAAAGACGTTTCGAAAGTTCAGTTGGTTCAGAATACAGCAGGTAGGCTGTTAACTGGTACCTACCCTTTCTTGCTCAACTCAAAATGCCAGTGTGTGTTCAGTGCCGTCAAGTCGCTTCTGACTTATGGCTAATCTTCCCCTCATGTTATTTAACCTCTACATGAGATCACTGGGTGAAACTGAAATTCAGTGCTGGTAAGACTGATGCTAATGGTAGACAGTTCTGCTAGCTGACCACAGTGTTATTTCTTTGGTCTGTTTTATATGATGTTACAATTCCCACAAGAATCAAGTTCAGGGCTGGATTCCCAAGTGCCATGAAGTACCTTTTACCAACTTTGAGGTAAAAATGCCTGACCACAATTACACTCTTACCTTGACAGTGCATGCATTGGCTTACAACACATTATACATAAAGTTTTTGTTTAAAGACGTTTCTAAAGTTCAGTTGGTTCAGAATACAACAGGTAGGCTGTTAACTGGTACCTACTCTTTCTTGCTCAACTCAAAATGCCAGTGTGTGTTCAGTGCCGTCAAGTCGCTTCTGACTTATGGCAACCTTATGAAGTAATGACCTCCAACATGTCGTATCGTTAACAGCCTTGTTCGGCTCTTGCAAACTGAGAGCCTTGATTGAGTCAATCTATCTCAAGTTGTGTCTTCCTTTCTTCCTGCTGCCTTCAGCTTTCCATAGCATAAAATGCTGGTGCCAATCTATAAAGTTCTAAACAGAACGGGACCAGGCTGTCTGAAGGGCCTCTTGTATAAGCCTGCCTGTTTTGCTATGCACATCATCTTAGTATCTTTTTAGCATTCCAGCACAAGGGATAGATGGTAGCTAGTTTAGGTTAGCAGGATCCTAAACAAACCAGAGCAGAAATCTGTACATTTAGAATTGTTATATGCATAGTACACACTTGTCCCATCACTTGAGCAAAAGAAGTGAGCTCCTCTTGGTAACCTCAATCACAGCGAATTTATTTTCTTGCCCTCACTAGCAGATCTGTGATTTTGGATCAAAGATCTAAAAATAGGTGTTGAAAGAAATATATAACCAACTCTCCCTTCAAAACAGAGTGAATACCTACTTCACAGTTCATAGATGCCTAATACCTCTGCCCAAAGCAAGCCTCCTTAGCAGTACACACATCATTTTGACAAGGAAGAAATGGGGTTTCATTTTTTTCAGTTTATATGTTCACAATCGAGGCTGGGGAAACATTTTATGGTGGCCAGTTGCTCCATAGTCATGATGTGCTGAGAGGCTTGCTATATGGATGAGCTGGTCTGCACAAAGCTTCTACAAAACTATTTTCTGGAGGCCACTGTCTGAGATCTGGATACCTTCCACATGAGCAAGTTAACCAAGCAGCAGTCTGTTCTACTTGCTTAACTGATGCGTGATGCAGCTGCTGCACTGCAGAGGTTTTAAGGCAGTCTTGACACTGCTTGCACAGCATACGCAGCCAGCCTAAACCCCTTCTGGTGCTGAGACAGTTAGAAATTGATCCTTCCCTACAATGGCTCCCTCTTAGGACTGATACTGAAGATGTCTGTACAGCAGGTTCATCCCCTACTCAAAGAAGACAGACAGTGAAATGACTTATCACAGTAGGATGGTGATAGAACCACACAGGAACACTCTCAAGGTACCTACTATTCAGAGCTAGAACAGAATCCAGAAGCGTGTTCCCAGTCCTTTGACTCCAACCTATAGATCAGCCCGTCTGCATACCATAATAAGCACAGACAAACACCACAGATACATATTTGGCTATGCATAGGAAAAAATGGACGCATAGTCCATAATGCATGTTATATAAAGGAAAGATTAATAAGGTTTTTTTTAAAAAAAAAAAAGTCAAGTGACAGACAGCTTTTCTTTCATTTGCTTTTCTTTCTCTCTTTTTTTTTTTAAAAAACAAATCTATAAAGAAGTTTTGTATTTTCTCCCAGAGGCACAATCAAAGATTGTTTCACGTTCTTTGTAAAATAGATAGATGGTGAAAAAAACAGCAGCTGGGAACTGGAAGGTGGTCTTCCACAAAGGATAAATTATCCCACAGCATTCATCCAACTAGTCAAGCCTATGCATGTCACAGTTCATCATGTGGGAGGTGCAAGGCGTGGTCACACAGATCTGCAAAAGAAGAAAAAAACAACAATTCTGTGATGCTTTCTGGGGGCAAGGGAATATAATACATGGGGTCCATGGGAGCCAGCATGGCATAGTGGTTAAGAGCAGCAAACTTTAATCTGGAGAACCGGGTTTGATTCCCCATTCCTCCACATGAAGCCTGCTGAGTGACCTTGGGCCCGTCACAGTTGTCTTAGAACTCTCTCAGCCCCACCTACCGCACAAGATTGTTGTGGGGAGAGGAAGGAAGACGGTTGTAAGCCACTTTGAGATTCATTAGGGCAGAGAAAAATGGGGTATAAAAACCAACTGTTCTTTTTCTTCTTGAAAGCACCAGCCCAGTCACTGTTCCCTTCCACAGATGGTTTTTATTTTCAGGAACTCTCTCAGCCCCACCTACCGCACAAGATTGTTGTGGGGAGAGGAAGGAAGACGGTTGTAAGCCACTTTGAGACTCATTAGGGCAGAGAAAAATGGGGTATAAAAACCAACTGTTCTTTTTCTTCTTGAAAGCACCAGCCCAGTCACTGTTCCCTTCCACAGATGGTTTTTATTTTCGGTTGACAGATCCAGGTACCTGAAGGTGTGGTTATCGTCACCCACCTCAGGGTTACAACACCTTACAAGGAGAGGAGCCACAAGACTGCAACATGCCTCTTTGCCTAGGAACCTCCCTGAGACAACTGGTTGCTTCTTCTCCCTTCTCCTAGCCGGCTTGGCTTCCCTTTCTGCTCGCGTGCCTTCTCCCTTCGGCCAGCCCCCTCCCATTTCCCTTTCTTTTCTTTTTATAGCCCTACCTTCACACCTGGCCTTTTAGTTAAGTTCTACCTCCTCTTGTCTGTTCCCTGCTCTCCACAGCCATGTCCTGCCTAA
Organism: Gekko japonicus; assembly: GCF_001447785.1. NCBI lineage: Eukaryota > Metazoa > Chordata > Lepidosauria > Squamata > Gekkonidae > Gekko > Gekko japonicus. The sequence goes on along the minus strand of NW_015174272.1, from coordinate 2,138,816 downwards.
AAACACCTGGGCCCAGAGAGCCACTGTTCTCCCATCCAGGCTTGCTCACTGCCTCCGTACCTTTTGAGCTTCCCTGGGACACACGGCCAAAGCTGCCCTGTTGCTGAGGCTACCATGGCTGCCCCCTCCTGAATTCTGGCCATGTTGGGTGCTTGCTTGCTGCCGTTTCTTGAAGACTCAAGTACACAGCACAACCAGGAAGTATTAAGCTCCTCACACACAGCTAGAGAGCTGCATTCAGTTTAGTGGTCACACACCTGGGCTCACAATAGACACCCCCCCAAAAAAAAAATATGTACAGAGAATTTTATTGTTAGTGTGTATTTCAGGGCACTATTGCCTTAAAATTTTCTTGGGTAGACTTCCCAATTTGGGGACATTTTTCCTGTAGCCACCATTTTCCAAGATGGTGGATATGGTTATTTTGATATTTAAAATTCATCTAGGATGCCCAGTGTCAAAATATATGTTGTTGAGGTTGATAATAGCTGTATAATAGTTGTAGAGATAGCCATTTTTCCTGTAGCTGCCATTTTGCAAGATGGTGGACCTTTTTTAAACATTCTTGTAGGATGCTCACATTGGTGTCGAACTGTATGTTTTTGGGATGGAAATATACTATTCTTTTGGTTGTAAAAACAAAATGAAGTATTTTAAAGGTTTGTAGTTTGGGGGGAGGGTTTCCAATTGGCAAAGGTGGAAGACAAGGATGCATTTTATTTTCCTGTCTGTTCAATATGTATGCAGAACATATAAAGAAAGCTGGATTAGATTTAGATGAAGGTGGAGTGCAAACTGATGGAAGGAACATAAACAAATTGAGATATGCAGATGACACCTCATTACTGGCAGAAAATAGCAAAGACTTGAAACGACTACTGATGGAGGTTAAAGCAAATGGTGCCAAAGCAGGATTACAGCTTAGCATCAAGAAGACAAAAGTAATGATTACTGGGGATTACACAGCTGTTAGGCTGACAATGAAGAAATTGAAATTGTTCAAGATTTTCTATTCCTTGGCTCTATCAATCATAAGGGAGACTGCAACCAATAAATCAGAAGAGAAGCCAATGGAGCCAGAAAAAATAAGGATGTGTCAAGATAATTCATGCCATGGTATTCCCCATTACTAGGTATGGGTTTGAAAGTTGGACAATGAAGAAAGTTGACAGGAAGAAACTTGAGTCACTTGAAATGTGGTGGATCACCAAAAAGACAAATAAGTGGGTTCTTCATTAAATCAAGCCTGAACTCTCCCTAGAAGCTAAAATGACTAAACTGAGGTTATTGTGCTTTGGTCACATTATGAGAAGACAAGAGTCATTGGAAAAGACGGAAACGTTGAAGGCAGCAGAAAAAGAGGAACACTCAACATGCGGGGAGGGCGGAATATAAATAAAAAGTATAAATAAATATAAATATAAATAAACAAACATGAGATGGATTAATTCAACAAAGGAAGCCACGGCCCTCAGTTTGCAAGGCCTGAGCAAGGACATTAATGTTTTGGAGGCCATTAATTCATAGGGTCACTGTAAGTCAGAAGCAAACTGATGGTACTTAACCCCACAAGGCATCCTACTTTTTTTTCCTGTTGACATGACAGTACTTAATACTAACATGATGTTTTTTCAGTTCCTCCCCCCATCTCTACTACTTCTTACCTTCTCCCCAGCTGGTGTTTCCCCTCTACCAGCTCCTGTATCCCCTCCCCCTTGGAAACTCTTACCCCTCTCCTTTACTATCCACTAGTTTGGTCCCTTTCACCTCTGGATGGGGGAATCACACAATGTCAGCCAACAATAATTGCTAAAACATTGCCTGAATATCCTTTCCCCTCTCCCCACAATGTCTATGCAGGAGTTGACTCCACACTTTTTAAGGACCTCATCGTTTTCTGCAGAAACATATACTTTAGTCCTAGATGGGTCCTCTTTGAGAATACTTCCATTCACACGAGGCAACTCATTTTTTTTCTTTTTTTTATTTACTTGGGATTTATATCCCGCCCTACCGAAGCGGCCAAGGGCGGCGAACAAGCGGCAACGCCAGAATAAAATATAAAATACATTAAAACATTAATACATACAAGCCAAAATGGTGCTCTACAGTTCACTAAATTTCCCAAGATGCACAATGTCCCTCATTGGCGGCCGGTGTTGTAGTAGCGTGAGCGCCAGGAGTGATGTTCCTCAACCGGGCGACATCTACCCCCCTCCCAGAAACAGGGTAGATGATAGGGTCGAGTCATGGAGGTGGTATAGAGGCGGCGGCGGCGGTGGCGGCTCCTACTCAAAAGTCTGGCGGAAGAGCTCCGTCTTGCAGGCCCTGCGGAACTGTACAAGGGCCCGCAGGGCCCGGATCTCCGCCGGGAGCTCATTCCACCAGGTAGGAGCCGCCACCGAAAATGCCCTGGCCTTGGTTAGGGCAAGCTTGATGTCTCGGGGGCCCGGAACCTCGAGGAGGTTGAGACTCCCCGATTGCAGCGCTCTTGGGGGAACATACGGGAAGAGGCGGTCCCTTAGGTCATCACTATTAAATATGTGATCACGGTAACGGGCTTGCATCTCTGCCTGTGTCTGTCTAGGCCCAGTGAGATGCATCCACAACAACTTCCCTAATGGTTGACTTATATATAAAGCTCCAACCCCATATGGCATCCAACCATTGGCCTATTTAGCTCAGTCTACTCTGGAAGAGGCTCTCCAGCAGAGAAAGGTCTTTTCCAGCACAAAATTTTCAAGGTCCTTATTAACTGAGAAGACTGAGGACTGAACCTGGGGCCTACTTTATGCAAGATTATGTGCTCCACCATTCAGCCATGCTTCCCTCCCAGACATTTTCATTACCTCTTTTATGTAGAAGGAATGTAGAACAGATGACTGAGTTATTGGACCACAGGATCAACAAACAGGGTTAACTTACCTTTTTAATCATTATAAAATCTAGCCATGCATATAGGCAAACATACAGTTGATCTAGTTACCAGACAATCATCAAGGACATTCCTGCCAGCAAACAGCTGATGGTACCCTTATCTTACTGATCTATCAGGTAAGCACTGCTGTGTTTGCTGATACTGGTCAAAAACAGATACTGCACAATGGATATACTCTGGCTGTAGTGCCATGGCATGCCTCCTGTCCTAAAACAGCAGGGGGCAAGGGTCAGGTGGAAACAAGCACAGTCAAGGTTGTTGTCCAAAAATAGCTCAGTGCTACATGCAAGCTGCCTCAAAGGCAACCTGGCAACCTGTCATTCTTTTGACAGCCAATGAACGTCTTTGGAAAAAGAAGGAAGCAAGGAGAGATTTTATTGGTCTGTTCTCTTGGCTCCACGAAACTAATTGGCAGAAATAAAAAAGGGAAATAAAAAATCTTCAGACGGTTGTAAAAGATGGAATACAGCTATCAACACCGTGCTTTCTTCATATGTTGATAATTTCAGTGTTTGGGATACTCAGATCTTTCTGGCAGCGGCAGGTTTTATTTATTTGCAGTATGCTAGAACACAGTTTGATGTGATGTCTGAATTCACATATTTGCAATTGGCTGGCAACCAGAATCAGAAGTTTGGCAATGGCACCATGCCTGAATTTACAAGACTATGGCCATAACTCTGCCTCCAGAGGCTGCTGCTCCACAGAAGGAGGAGTGAGGCTAATTACAATAAGGACAGTGAATAAAAGTAGTGAAGCAACTTAAAGCCAGGGTTTCTGTTGTATGTCTGGAGGCTCAAATCATGGTTTGGATTCTGAACTGGGTTAGCCTGAACCATGGCTGGGTATGTTGTAAGAATGGAGACACAGACAGACAAGGCACAGGAGCGAGCTCAAACTTTTAAAAGTTTTAGCTGACAATTTCTACTTGTTGCCTAACAAGACATTTTTCAGTCTAACTTGTTGGGAAGAAGATTCCTATGCAAGTCAATTTCCCCCAAGATTAAATAAATCTTAATCAGTTAACCCTGCATAATACATGGTTCTGAAGAACACTGCATCCTTTACTTATTTTTTACACAGTGAACATGACACCCCAGCAGCCTTGGGCTCACTTGGTGGTGCTGGACTATCTTCCCAATAGGGTGACAGGGTAGTGAGGTTCCACCCCATACTGAGGGCCCAGGCACACCAGCTGACCTGGAACCTGCCTCATGTCCAAGCTGGCCAGCCCCAACAGGGTCAGGTTTTCCAGGGGGAGTGTGAGGTTGGCCGTGGTGTTTAGCCCCACCCCTGCCCAGTGTCAAGGGAGCAAGATGCTAGAAGGTACTGCTGATCCCAAAGAGACCCCTGGTGCTTCACACAATCCCATGTATGTAGAAAAGAGAAACATCTTAAAAGAAATATTCCTTTGCAAGATAGAACAAGGTACGCCTCTTGTAAAAATGGCACCTGCTACCTGTGGTTCTTGTAAGTAACCATGTTAAAAATAATAAAGCATACTGCAATATCTACATCCCAATTAATTGGGGACACCTTTTAAAACGATCAATAAGGATTCAATCAATTAGTCCAATGGACTGACTGAATGTTACAACCAAATCCCTTCCCTTTCAACACCATGAATTGCCCAGAAAATGTATAGTATGATCTGATTCCTACCTCTTTTTAAAGTCTGCTAATGCTGACTGAGCCCATTCTTAAAGCCCCTGATCCTGGAATCCCACACGCTCACCTGTGCGTTTGCTGCATAGTCGGTCCTTCACGTTTTCTGCCTCATGGGAGAAGAACTCTATGAGTTCATCTTCATACTCTTCGGCTATACTCTCACACTGCACACGAGAACCAAAGAAACCAGTCAAGCAACTCTGCTGCCCATCCCACAGGCACAGCCAATCATAAACACCACTAATACGAGGGTCAAGACTACTTTGGCAACTCTCCTCTTATGACAGGCTGTAAAATGGAAAATAGTCAAAATTCAAATTGAGCCTGCCTGTGTAGGAGTGAGAGCCTACTGTATTAGCCATTATCATGTTGATGACATGGCTCCTCTCATTCCACAAGCAGAAACACTGTTATACATATGGAAGCCAATATACATGCCCTTATAGCCATCATAATGAATGCTCCCTTGCTAAGCAGGCTGATCACATGGGTATATGAGTGGTGCTTATCCACTGGCTCCTGCAGTAATAGGCCTTGAGCCTCAACAAGAACGGCAGACAAAAAATGAAGGAAATAAAAAATTATTAAAGGTACTGCAGGAACATGGGTGGCAACAAAGAAACTGGAAATGAATGTAGCTATTTGATGCAACCCCCTCACCACCCCCAATGTTTAGCTTACGCAGAAGGGGAAGAGACTGCACAGAACCTAAGGATACTCCGAAGAAACCTATTAAAAGCTTGATGGGGCTTAGCTGCTTGGCATGCAAACTACAGACTGCCGTGATGGCTAGTCTTCTTATATATTGTCTATTGTATCTATCCTTTTCTGTCCTATGTCCATAATATATTCTGTATATCAAGGAGATAGCCCAAAATGCTAGCTTTAAGCCATAATACTGCAACTAATTTACTACATAATATTTGCTACAAAGGATCCAACAGTAAGATCTCCTTTTTCCAAATGCCAAGACTTACAACAGCCAGCTGTGTACTCACCACAAATTTCAGGCTTGACGACACATCACTGTCAAATTTGGTTTCAGAAAGGTCCATTTTAGTCCCGTCATGAGAGATAACCCTTACATAACTTTTACGGTGGGTGGATGGATCCAGATTCTCTCCATAGTCTTTCATGTTCTCACAAATACGCTCCAACAATTCTGTCAGGTGAGCTTCAGACCTGGCATAGGGCACCTATGGCAGAATGAAGACAGTCTGCTAGGCAGATGGCAAAAGCCTCTTTACCACAGCCAACAATAAAAACAACCCCATTTCCACTCTGGTACACAGTAGTTTCAGTTGACTTCATGACAAATAGAAGTTTGCCCATGAAAAGCATGATGTCTTCTCCCTCCTCCAATACAGAAGAACTGTGACTGAAGTCTTCTAGATTTGGGAAGCCTTGAGTCAAACTTCATTTTGCTGTGACTTCCCAATACAGGCACCTATGCAAATTAGAATTTTTCTCCCCACAAACCATAATTCCAAACCTTGGTTTAATCCCCTTCCTACAAGCAGAGGATTACAACAGCCTTGAGAGGTAAATTAGGCTGACAGAGAATTATTGGCAAAGGTGACCCAGCCAGTTTAAGAGAAGGCTGGGAATTTGAACCAAGGACTCCTGAGCCCTAATTGAACATTCTAACCTATAGGTCCCCAACCTTGCTGAGTTTCTGGAGCACTCTAGAAGCTTTGCAAACAGGCAGTAGGGTGCCATCACAAAATCGGTCATGAGGGGCATGGCCAATCACAAAATAGCTGCCTTGGCCCTTGTTGTGAAGCTCCAAGCCGCTTGTCTACCTATAATAGAGACTGCCACTTCCAAATGGATGCTGCCTACAGATATGAAGGTGGTACCACTTGGGTTCCTCTGAAGGAACTCCAGCCCAAGTGAGTTGGAGGAAAGCAAGACTGGCTGTTTGCTTGGGGGAGGAAAGAAGTGTGTGCCATGAAACATTAGCAGATACCATGATGCCTGTGGACACCACACTGGAGGTAACTGCTCTAACAGTGGCACTCAAAATGAGATGTACACCCCATCATTGCTAAGTTCATTGAGTGCTGCTGAGAACTCCCACATCAAGGTTAGATAAGTCTAGAGGTCCCTCGCCCAGTCTTCTAGGGAAATGGTACCCCTTGTTACACAAGCATTCGTCAGGCATCTCAAATAGTTGTTATGTACTAGTCAAGAGTCAGATCTCTCTTCTCTGTTCATATTGAATGAATTGTAATTATTCCTTTTCATGCTATATTGAAGGTTCCAATGCTAATTTATATCTGTTAAGATGTGTGTGATATTTGGAGCTTTGTTTGTATTTATCTTTTGCTGCTCTTTGTTGATTGCACTCCATTCTACTGTCACTTTGTAATATTGTTATATTGTTCAATAATTTTTTTTTAAAGGTTGATGTAAAATAGCCAGAGGAAGAATCATAACTCTTTTAACCATGAGCCCAGTGCTCTAGAATTAATTGCCTATACAGGTGTGTCAACACACCACCTTGTTGGCTTTATGACACCACTGAAAGCTCATCTGTTTTAAGCAGCTGGGGAAAGTTTTTGCTGCTTTAATTAGTTACACTGGACTCTGTGTTTCTAGATTTTTAACTGATTGTTGAATTTTGTTCTAAGACTCTTATATAATGTCTGTTTTATGGTTTGATTTTATATTTTCAGCTGTAAATTGCCTCAGGCTTTTTGGCAGTAAGGCTATTGAGGTATATGAAAATAAACAGATTAGCTGATGGATGTCTCTCACAGAATGCTGAGCATGCCTTTACCTCATTTTGAAAGAGAAATACCTTCTTGACTATACAGCCTCAGCCCATTTGGGAAACTTCTATAGAGCTAGGGAAGGAGGGAAGGAATAAGAGCAAGAAAGATTCTAGAGTCTCCATTTCTTTTTATCAAAAGTTTATCATCCAAGCAGAAGACTGTTTCCACAGATGTCAATCATACAGCAGTGTCCAAAATATTTCCTCATCTCCTGTTCTAGAGATAAGAATGACATCATTGCCATCCTAGTGTTTCCATCAGTCGCCACTGCTATTAAGGAAGGGCCAAGAGCTCTTCAGCTGTCTGAATGAGGAGACACCTGCTCCCAAGGGATGAAAATACCTGCTGCTACCCGGCCCTAGTTGCTACATAGCCCTCCAGCCAGGTATACTATTTTCCTGTGGCTGTTCCAGAGCCTTTAAAGAGAAACAATTTGAGCTTCAGCAACAGTAACACCTAAGGAGAAGAAAGAAGACATTTTACATTTCCTATGCATTTATCTGACAATGTTGCCTTTGTTTCTTTTTTTGTTATTATCGTTATTGTATGTGGAACAATTCCCTTTTATTGTAAAACACTGTATACACTTGGCAACACTGTATACACTTGGCATCAAGCAGAACAGTAACACATGAGTACTTTCTAAATGAACAAATAAACAGAAAAATCCAATTACCTCTACAACCGACTGACTTCCATCTGGATTGATGCGGAAGGAACCCATCTGGATGGTTTTCTTGGGGTCTACCTGAGAAATTTCCCACTCCAGTTCATCTACCAGGGCCCGACATGCTAAAAGGAAATAAAACTTAAATCCAGATAGCAACAACTAATGAAGAGATTATTCATGCTAAAGACATAATTTCAAAAGGCACATTCAGAATCTAGTCTTAAACATAAAAACAAAAGGATTCTTATTTCCCCACATTACAGGGCTGGATTAAATGACCTTCTGGTGCTGTTCATAGGACTATTCAAAACTCTCAACAGGAAGTTATCCAGACAAATCCAAATAGGATCAAAAACCTTGGCTACCCACTGCAGAGCTTACCTCAGCTTTCCATTTCACTCATGTGCTACCAATCAAATGCTCATCGATCCCACCAGTGGCCATTTCCAAAATCCAATTCCCGCCTTTCAACTATCATATGGACCTAAACCCTGATGATTTACACCCAGTTCCAACATTTTTGTGAAAATTTGTAATCTGAATAAATGCAGTATTCAAGACAAAACCTACTGCAAACATGAAACATTTCACACATAGGTGACTCTACGACTTCAGGGGAGTGAAGGTGCAACAAGGGGGAACAAAGATCTTGCTATACACATTATCCACATACTTCATAGAACAGAGGCAGATAAATACATGCTTTAGGACTTTAATATGCAACAATTATTAGCTAGGGAAGCAAAAGCAGGAAAAATTGTGGGAAAGGATCCACTACCCCTTGGAGTTATCTTTGATGTCATACAATTGTGCACACCAGTAATTGTGATGTATTGTGATCTACTTACAATTAGTATTAGGTAGATAAATTGTATGCATGTCTACAGAAAGGGCTGAAAATGAGTGGATAGTGTTCCCCTCTGTTGACCTGAAGACAACACCAGTTGCTTTAAGACTTTCCAGGGCAATAAAACAATTCTGTACGCCTAGTCTCCTTCTCACCTCCAGCATCAAGAAGGCCTTCAGCTCTGCTGTTAAAACAACAGGTGCCATTTCTGCTTTGGAAACTAGCAACCCTTCATAAGAGAAAATCTAGTAGCCACAGCTAAGCTGAAGCTATGGTAGTTCCAAAACATTGTTTTCTGAAAGACGTGGGTCTTGTGGAAGGACATTAGCAGTCCAAACACCTCCCTTCCCGATAAGCACTTCGTATGGTGGGACAGAACATTTGTATTATGCTGACCATACCACTAGCCCAATTACACAATAGGCTTCCATGTCAAGGCCTAGCTACCACCAGGGGTGTTCTAGTGCACAACTGTGTCATACATTTGAGCTGATTTGCAAAGTAAAACCAATATAAATGCAGAAATCATGTCTTGGCAGTCTCCCCCAGGACAGGCAACATTGGACTCACCCCTTAATTA
>NW_015174272.1:2125398-2129297 GCF_001447785.1 Gekko japonicus | reverse complement strand
TAACAGGGGCTGTATTTTGAACTGAGTGATGCTGGTCCTTCCCATTGATTCTCTTGTACATCAGCTGAAAGGCAGGGAAGAGGCATTTTCACCCCCTCCTTCAGAGTGAAGAGCAACAAGTGCTTTGGTAGAGATTTACCAGTATTAATCTCCCAGCCACTCACCCCATTACAGTGCAAAACATACAGATGCACACCCCTTAAGCATACAGTGGAAGATTCTGATGCAAGGTACATAATAAAGGAGCATATTTTAAGAGCAAGTGCTATGCTGGGTCCAGATGGCAAACCTCTGCTGGCTGGACTAAGGGCAAAAAGTACACATACTGTACAAACCCAGCAATTATTTTTGCCTTTTAACAAAATGCAGCTGCTGGGACTAGGATCTAAAGACAAACTGACTTAAGGAAAACAGTGCTATTTTTCTTGTGTCATTTCCCACTGAAAAGTGCCACCTCCAAGCTGATTCTGCCCCAACTGTGAGGGGGGAAATTACACAGATTTGTGGGTACCTGCATGTGTTCCCCCCAGCAGGGGCAAAAGCAACACGGTAATGGCAATTTTTGGTGGAACACAATGCAAAGGGAAGAGAGTTAAATAGGCCTTTGCCCCTCCCCCCACATGTCAGTTTCTACCTTTGAACTGCAGCTCCCACAGCTTATTTATTTATTCATCAAATTTGTACCTCATCACTCCCTTGACATGTGAGGCTTGGGGTGGCTTATAACAAGTAAAATACAATTTGTGTCCTCTGATAGAGCATTTGACCAGGAAGACCCTTACTCTGGTAGGTGAGCCACTTGAGAGCCGGGTACCACTAAAAGATTGTGTGATGAAGAACAGAGACAACGTGGGGGATCACAGTGGTCCTTCAGGTATGATGGTCACAGACCATTTAGGGACGGGCAGAGCATGCCTGAAACTCAGCTATGTTCAGTTTTCAAAGTAATGAATATAATCTGCATGTTATGTATAGTTCTGTTATCTACAATAAGAAAGCAAGAAATAGAAGATAAATTTCACCAGCTTGCCCACCACTATCAACCTTCCCATGACATCTAGAATTCACTGTGTCCTTTAGAAATGCCTCAGAGACCTCAGCAATCAAATCAAAACTGTGCTTGCTGAAATCAGAAAGTTAGATAGCACTAGGAAAATCAACACATCTGTAATGTGCTGACATATATTCAGTACGGCCACTACTGTGTAATTAATTAAATAACTAGTAGATGGTTTAGTTTGCTCCTTTTACCTCCACAATGGAGATCTTGGCTCTTCCGGGTAAGGGCACCCTTTAACAGCAGTAAGAGGACGACGGACATGCAGAGCATGCTTGAAACCCAGCCATTCATCTTCGTGGATGTGGCCAAGCACAACAGACTGCACGTAAAGGCACAAGTTAGCTTCCACGCAGCATAGGAATAGTCTTATTTATTTATTAGAAATTTTTTTTAGTCGCCACTGACCCAAAGGGTCTCACGGTGACTTACAACATTAAAAACATATAATGAGGTAAAAACAATATAAAACAAATAACAAATATTAAATATTAATATTAATATATTAAACTATTAAAATATGTGAATAGCACCATACCACTAAAAAAACCCAAAATCAAACAATTCGGCTTTGCATACCCTGCCGAAACTAAACAAGTCTGGCAGGACACAGATATCATCTGAGAGTGCATTCCACAGGCTAGGGGCCACAACTAAGAAGGCCTTTCCCCAGTGACAGTTAACTGAGCCATCCTGGGGCCAGGCACTTGTAAAAGGCCCCTAGACTATGACCGAAGGGAGCAAGGTAGTCCCATAGGTATGAGGGCCCCAGACTGTTAAGGGCTTTAAAGGTTAACACCAACACCTTGAATTGAATCCAGAGACTAACTGGTAGCCAGTGCAACTGCTGCAAAATTGGAGTAATATGATCTGACCATGATGTTCCAGTCAGCAACCAGGAAGCTGCATTCTGGACCACCTGCAGTCTCCGAAGCATTTTCAAGGGTTGTCCTATGCAGAGCGAAGTGCAGAAGTCCAATCTGGAGGTGACCATTTCATGGATCAATGTTGCAAGGTCTGACCCAGACAAATAAGGAGCCAGCTGGCAGGCCTGGCGTAAGCTAAAATACCAACTGTACTACCACGGACACTTGTTTATCCAATGATAGTTCAGAATCTAACCACATCCCGAGACCCTTTACAGAGTCTAAAGCTGTCAGCTGGACACCACAGAATCTTGGGAGTGACCCTCCACCTAACATCTCAGTCTTTTCCAGCCACGTGGCCACCGTCTTGGATGGATTCAACTTCAGTCAGATCCCAACCACTGGACTACTGCATCAAGGCACTAGGATACTGCCAAGAGCCTACCGTTGGCTGCTTATCCAGCAGAAGGAAGAGTTCAGTGTCATCAGCACATCGATGGCACCCAACTTCAAATCTCCTTACAATCTTGAAAAGACGGTGCATAGATATGTTAAATAACAGCACAGAGAAGATCGAACCCTGTGGGACCCCACAATTCAGGTCTCATCAGGAAGACCTTTCCTCCCCAATAGCAACCCTCTAAGAGCATCCCTGGCGGAATGAGGAAAACCAGCTACGGCCTTTACCCCCAGGGAGGCAAGGCAGTTGATCAGGACCAAATGGTCAACTATATCGAAAGCTGCTGATAGATCCAGAAAGATCAACACTGCCAGCATGCCTTTATCCAGATGTAAATGGAGATTGTCAGCCAAAGCAACCAGAGCTGTCTCGGTCCCAAAGCCATGCCTGAAACCTGATTGAAAAGGGTCCAGGGCAGATGTCTCATCCAGGATAATCTGGAGCTGCTCAGCCACTGCCCCTCAACTACCTTCCCCAGAAAAGGTAGATTAGACACTGCGTGGTAACTGGCCAGCTCCTTTTTTATCTAACAAGCAAAGGTTAGCAAAGGTCTAACAATCACCTCCTTAAGGGAGCTGGGGAAATAGCCCTGTGAGACAAATTATTAATCTGTCTCAAAGGGCCACTAACCACTTCATGGCATGATTTTACCAGCCATGAGGGACAAGGATCCAAGCAGCAGGTTCACAGCTGACAGGATCCTGTCAACATTTGCAAGGGTGAGCAGGCCAAAAGAGTCCAAAAAAGAACCTGACAGTGCAAGCAGAGCCCCCATCACACTACTGTTATTAAGTTCAGTGGCCAGATCCAGGAGGAGCTTACAGATTTTATCAGCAAAAAACTTTGCAAATGAATCACAGCTAAAGGACAAAATCGGTATCAGTTTTAGGACACGTCAACTGTTGAACCAATCTGAATAATTGAGCTGGCTGCAAGCTAGCGGTCCAATGAAGGTGGTGAAATTATCTTTTTTCACTGCTTTCACTGCCACCTCATAGGCCTTCAGTTGGGCTCTATATTGTGTTCCTCACAGCTTCGTCCCAAGTTCATTGCCAAGTCTTAGCCAGTCCCTCAGATCCCAAAACAACTTGCTGCTGTTGCAAGGAACCTCATCCTAGCCTCCATCATGAGCACATACAAGCTGCCTGACATTCAGGTCCCAGCAAAGTTCCATAGTACATTCTACTGTGCTGAGCAACATTACCAAAAGCCAGCATTTATCCACTGAGCTCGGTTTAGAACACAAAGTGCCCTTTGTGTGGCAGGCCAAAGGCAGCAGTTATTATTGGTTTCCAGATGCTCAAGCATATCACAATTTTAGCTAAAGAGAAAGTTTAAGGGAAATTATTCCAGTTTCCAAAGAAAGACCTACCAAAATGTTTGACACAACCAAATAGCATAGATTTTAAACATCCAATGAAGAGCATGAAAACAGTATTGTGTATGTGAGATTTTTTTAAAATCCTGGTAAGGAGAGGATATATGATATTAAGGGAATTGATGCTCATTCCCCCCC
>NW_015174272.1:2013070-2125374 GCF_001447785.1 Gekko japonicus | reverse complement strand
TTCCCTACTCTATCCTTTGATCAACATCAACCCTCCCCTTTCATCATATTTCAAACCACTAGTTTTAGTAGCATAGATCATATCACTCCACTGAGCAACGTTTAAAGCCTTCTTCCAACGGAAGAACCACTTAAATTGGAAGACTCCTTGGACTGCAGAAACTTTATCCAGCCTAAGGCAGAATACATGCCACTGACCACCCTTTCGCCATAGAAAGCTGATAACGGCATTTATAACATACGAGTTGAACGTGGGGATCACTTCACGGATACCACTATCATCAGTCTTTCACAGCAACTTGGTAAAGTAGGTCAATAGTTTTGTGCACATGGAGAGGCAAGTACTGAGAAAACGGACTACCCCCTGGACAATGCGTGGCAGAAGTGAGACTTGCACCGGAGACTTGATAGCTTACTCTCTCACAAACACTGCTACGCCACCACAGATCCTCTCTACAGTAAAACTGCCTCGTTTCCAAACTCGCTACTTCCCCCTACTCAGTTCTCACCACCACCACCTCCTCCCACGACAAAAAACCAAATCCACCCGAACCCCCAACGCAGTGTCGGCTGCAGCAGCTCCTCCAAGCTACCTTCTCTAGGGGCGCCTAAATTCTGCCTGACCGGCAGACTACGCAAACTGGTAATCAATACCTCTTCCCGACTATCCCAAATCTCATTTCCTGAACTTCGCTCCAGAAAATCCATCTAAACTCAATCCACATACCCTTCCTTCCTTTCTTTAAAAAAAACCCTCCTTTGAAACGCCGTGAAAACTACCTTGTCGCGGACTCAGGCACTACTCTAGGCCACTTAACTCTTTCCAAAGGACCTTCAAAGCCCCCTCTGATCGCGTGGCGAACGGCGAGGCAAACTGGCGGGAAGGTGGGCGTGGCTAGCCTGAAAGCGTTCCGCCGGCGGAAAAGCTGTCGGGAGACTTGCAAAGAGCCGCAGTGAGGTGCTGTGCAGGGGCAACCACGCTTTCCCGTGGCTCCGTGGAGATTTAAAAAAAAGTAGACTAGAATGACGTGCCCGCTGATTCTGGCATTATCCAGACGTTTTGGTAGATGTGGGAAGAGCACAACGTCGTGTATGGCTGAGACTGGTTGGTTTGTACAGGATCGTCATCGCTCTGTTGAAGGAACTTTACTATTGAGACAGTCTCCCTTTTCCAGCTGCAACTAACATCCCAATCTCATATCTCTGTGTCTCTTATGAGTGAGGATTATATATTGTGGCTAATCTCTCTGTTAGTTGGTGAGGTTGGAAGGAAAAAGAGGGAAAGATCTCACCCCAATCACATTCACGTGATCCATATTGCAGGGGTAGACAACAAACAAGCCATTTTCCTGAGCAGTCTCCCTTCCTAACCACAGTGTTCTATTACCAATCACTACATCCTTCCTATATTTCAGGCATGAGGTTTCCCAAACATAGACCTATTTGCCACCAGATGGAACAAGAAAGCCCCCATTTTTTTCCAGGGCTGGCCATAACCCTGCATCTCTGGGCAATGCCTTCCAAATCCCTTGAAGAGGAACCATTTACACCTTCCCACCGAACCCTCTTCTGGGAAAGTTCTCACCAAGATAGCTCAGGAAAGAACCCATGCCATAGTGATAGCGCCTTTTTAGCCGTGGTTCTGCTGCTGTGTCCCAGCATTGTTTTCATAATTTTCTTCTAGCTCAGGACCTTCTACATGAGGGCTCATTATGGTGTCACAGTCTGCAGAAACTAAGGCCCCGGTCATGGCAAAGTTGCCACGGGAGATGCACGGGAGTCCCGCAGATTTTCCGGGCGCGATCACACCCCAACATCTGGAAAGTGCAGTGCTCCCGTGGCGAACCCGTGGCTCCCCGCCGAAGGTCCGGATTAAAAAACTAGTACTTACAAGGTACTAGTTTCCAGAAACCGCGGGCCAAGGGCAGGCGTCTGATCGCGTTTCCGGTGGACTTACGTGGCATCCGGTGCTTGTCTCCACAGGTTGCGCAACAGCGCCCAACAGTGCATGCGCACAAAGAGCGATTGCTAGTGCGATCGTGCCGCGCGGCTTCTGTGCCGCGCTGCAGGATACCCGTCTGGTCGGCATCTCCCCCCTAACCACGGGACCTCGACCGGGACTTGTGCTCGGGCGGCCGCACGTTAGTTTCCTCTGGGGCAATTAGCCACACCTCCCCCCCCCCCCCCCCCCCCACTCGCCGGCATTCTACTTGTAAATCCTATGGCTATAAATGGCAGAGATTCACCTTGTGGCTCTCAGTTACTGGGCATAAAGCCTCATCTTGTCCATTACCTTTAATTTTAAACTACCTGTTACACCTAAAGATGTCAGGCCTCACTCATTCAGCTGTTAAGGTATACCTTGCCGCAATCTTTGTCTTCCATTATGTTATGTTCTCACATTTCACCTCCAAACAATTTTTGAAGGGGTTATATAATCTTTTATCCCCCTGTAACTCATCCAGTTCTGCAATGGAGCCTTTCTCTCATACTCTCTAGTTTGATGCTGCCCCCATTTGAACCCTTAGCTACATGTTCTCTCCCCCTTTTATCCCTCATGGTATGTTTTCTGGTGGCTATTTCCTCTGCACACTGGGTGGGGGAGTTGGCTGCCCTCAGAAATGACCCTCCATATATCCAGTTCTTTCCAGATAGGGTTGTTCTCAAACCCAGTCTCCATTTTTTGCCTAAGGTTTTCTCCAAGTTTCACCCCAGGTGATCCCTCTGCCTGCCTTTTTTCAAACCTCTCTTCACCAAATGAAAAAGCACTCCATATGTTGGACCTTAAAAGAACTTTATTGTACTATTCACATTGTACCACATGTTTTCGCAAGGAACACTTGCTGTTTGTCATATGGGCCCTCCTAAGGGCACTGCTTTGTCCTCCCAGATGATTTCATGCTGGATTGTTCAAACCATTAAACGGTATTCTTTACATGTTGGTGTTGCCTGTCCTCCCCCTGCAAAAGCTCATTCCACCAGGCTCTCACCTCATCAGGAGCTTTCCTCCATGGTGTTTGGATCAACAATGTCTGTAGAGTGGTGACATGGTCCTTGGCCAACACATTCGTCAAGCACTATGCTGTGGACATTGATGATTGTTAGGAGTCAGCTGTGGGGAAAGAGGCTTGCATTCTTTGTTTGACTAGATGATACTCCTTCCACTGTCTCAGCTCACCCCATCTCCATTGGTAAGCAGCTTGTGACATCCCAGCTAGAAAGTTCTCTCCTGACTGGCCTGCACCTGCACAGTTCTAGATGTGTGCCTCCATGGAAGACAATTCAATGAACAACAGTCACAGGTAAGTGCAACCCTGTTTAACTCTTGTTACATTACCTTATGATCAGACAATATCAAGATAGGGACCATAGGATGTCTGATTAGATTTGCTCACGAATTATTGTTAACCTACACAACTATGTATCTTAGGTTTATATGTAAAAATTAATGAAAAATAAAGAGTTTTTGTCCTTGTACCCACAGTTACATGGAATGACCCATTTACTCTGATCAGAGATTTGCAGAATAAAGAAAAGGAAGATTGAAGTATTTATTCCCAAAACATTCATTGATAGTACACTCAAGTAGCCACACCAGATTAGACAAATGTAATGTTCCTTAAAAAAATACCAATACTACAACCTGTTTCCCAGCTAGTTCATGCTAATATTCTGGAAAAAAGAACAGAGGCACAGGAATGGGGAGAATGAGGCCCAAGCAAATAGGCAAACGGCCTTTAAAATATTCTTAAATATTGTTGATTTATGGCCACAATTACAAAAAAATGTAAAACATTTTATTGACTTTTAAGAAATTGTGTTAAAACTTGGGCAAACATTTTAGTGTTAAAATCCGATCCTATTCTCAAGGTTTACAACAATTCCATTTACAATGCAGGCCATAACTCATGTTCCTTCAGGCCACTAAATGCTATAGCTTTCTAAAGGCCCTTGGAGCCCTTGGCCTCCGATGGCTCCTTCAGTTTCTCAGGTGGGAGTGAAGGCCTGGCCAGTGAGGAGACAAAAGACCCCTGTTGTATCTTAGGGGAGTGTGGGAAGAATACTTTCTTCACATAAGGCTTAGAAAGGCCAGAGACAACATGTAGCACCTCTGAAGGCCTTGCACTAAATAAGAACAAAGATGGCAGCACAAGTTCCTGGTTGGTAGGCCCTATAATGGGCAGGGAGCCAGTAACCGTCTGACCCTGTTAAACTGTTATGCCAGCCACGTTGAAGCGTACTGGAATAAAAACATACAATCTAATTTAGCCATCTAGCACAAAAACAACAATAAAATGTTAGTTTTTCAGAACAATTAAAAATCTGCTCATGTCAGTTTTGCCACACTTCTAATCTAACATCATTACATCTATGGAAGCCTACCCACAGGATGCTTCAATCTATTAAAAATATTTTTGGGGAAAAAACAACAGTCATCGTATTGGCAACCTAGAGATAGTAAATATTAGTTTGGCATGGAAAAGGTGGCACAAATTTGTGTGTGACTTGCTATACCCCCTCCCGTGTAAAAGATATTTGTGAGAGCTAAACACTTCATAGAAACTCAAACATAGCTGTCTTTTTGTTCGCAGCCTTAAAACAATTCAATCCAGGATAGTTTCACAAACCTCACTATGAATCTACCATGTCAATAAATGATTTTAAGGATTGCAGAAGTCTAAATGGTGCTAAATTCAAGGACACACACCCATAGGGCAGGAAAGTGATGTGAGAAGATAAATGGTGCGACAAAAATCAGACAAGCTGGAAGAGTGATCATGGCAATTTCCTGCAAGAGTGAAAGTGTAGTATACATGTGTGGGGAGTCCTGAAAGTACAAGTTTTACATGAAATACAAGTATAAATATACTGAGGACCATATTCCTCACCTGGTGCTCAGCATCACATGTTAAAAGTACATTTCAGTGGCTAAACTTAAGTTGGTTTCATAGTCTGTGCTCCAGCCCAGTGTCCATCTCTTCTCAATATCTACCGCTCTGCCTCAGAGTTAGGTCACTAGGAGGTAAAAAGGTTACAAGCAGACGGTAGAAGAAGAGATGCCCTCTAGTCCTGTACCCATTATCTCTTGCTGCTTCGCCGTGTCTCTTTGCCATTGCTGACTGGGTTGGAGGAGGAGCTTGTTCCCAGTGACCCTCCACTCTGGTGGTTGGGCTGACTCCGGGTGATGCGACCGCTGGTGGGATGGGTGGGGACACTTGGTGGGTGTGTGGAACTGCTAGGGGTAATCAATCCATTGCCATTCTGGTTATCAGAGGCTTAAAAACAAGTATAGGAGAGAGAAAAAATATTACTGAAACCATGGAGGCTAAACCGTTAAATGTTTCTGGGATACATTAAAAAACATACTTAATATGGAAGATAGAGATTTAGTTCTAAATTGGTTAGTAACTGCAATAATTGGATGAAACGGCATTTAAGATGAATGCTGACTGGGTAGACTGTAGAACACTCAAATTTTACTGTCAGGATATGATATCAGATTAGCTGAAGGGAGAGAAACAAGCAAATGGTTTTGGGGAAATGAGAATAAATCTGAAGAAATATTTCTGCTAATATATTACCATTCTTGATACATTTAATATTGGACATTCTTTAAAGATCCCAGTTTTAAAAAACAAAGTGTGAAGACTTTAAAATGTTGCAATGGTTCAGTGGCATATTTCGGAACAAAATCAAGACATCCTGCCTGATTTACACATGCAAGAGAACAAGGTAGGAACAGCATAGTAGGAAGAAGTGTATGTGTCAGACTGCAGTTGGAGGAACACATGTTGGAATGTTCTCCTATATAAAAAGCTCGCTGGAAACAGGAAACCTACACAGTAACTAAAATCATTGGTAGCTTTCTCCCTGCTGCATTAGTTTTCTGTAGGCTCTAGCTGTCTCCAGTTCTTACTTATATCTGGTTTCTAACACCCAGATTCTATAGAGTATTAGGGACTCTCAATACATTTAAAATCAGTGGGCTTAGGCACATCTACTTGCATAGAACTACTCCTGTTCACCACTCTGACTAGATATGCAGGAATCAGAGAGGTACAGAAGGTCATGCAGCATACAGTGCACTTTTTGTTGTTCAGTCGCACAGTTGAGTCCGACTCTTCGCGACCCCATGGACTAGATCACGCCAGGCCCTCCAGTCTTCCGCCGGCCTCTGAAGTTTGCTCAACTTCATGTTCGTTGCATCTATGACACTGTCTAACCATCTCATCCTTTGCCGTCCCCGTCTTCTTTGACCTTCAATCTTTCCCAGCATCAGGGTCTTCTCCAGTGAGTGCTCCCTTCTCATTTGGTGGCCAAAGTATTTGAGCTTCAGTTTCATTATCTGGCCTTCCAGGGAACAGTCAGGGTTGATTTCTTTTAGGATTGACTGATTTGATCTTCTTGCAGTCCAAGGGACTCTCAAGAGTCTTCTCTAGCACCATAGTTCAAAAGAATCTATTCTTCGGCGCTCAGCCTTCCTTATAGTCCAACTCTCGCAGCCATACATGACTACTGGGAATACCATTGCTTTGACCATGCGGACTTTTGTTGGCAGGGTGATGGCTCTACTTTTTATCATGCTGTTTAGGTTCGCCATCGCTTTCCTCCCAAGGAGCAGGCATCTTTTAATGTCATGGCTGCTGTCACAGTCTGTGGTGATCTGGGATCCCAGGAAGGTGAAGTCTGCCACTACTTCCACGACTTCCCCTTCTATTTGCCAAGGAGTGATGGGGCCGGATGCCATGATCTTAGTTTTTTTGATGTTGAGCTTCAAGCCCACTTTTGCGCTCTCCTCTTTTACTCTAAGCAAGAGGCTCTTAAGGTCCTCTTCACTTTCTGCCATTAGAGTGGTATCGTCTGCATATCTGAGGTTGCTGATCTTTTCCCCAGCAATCTTATAGTGCACTACTAGTGGGCTAAAGAATCTGGCAAGACAATAAATCCTCCAGACCTCCTGGCTAAACAAGTCATGATGTGCATCACTCACCTAGAGCACTCAGTTTACTTAGCACTGCTAAAGATGGCTGCCTACCTGCTGCTGCGGAGGAAGAGGAGGGGCCTGGTACAGTTTGAGACGCTGCAGGCGCTGAATTGTCATTCTGCGTCTGGGGAAAACAATCAAGATTATTCACACATTCTGGCAAATGCAGAGGCTCCTCAGAACTTTTTAAAGTGAAAATACATGTTGATTTATTTCGTTTACTTCATTTATAGCCCACATTTCTCACTGAGAGTCTAGGTGGATCACAAAATACAGAAAACAATTCAGTCAGCACAAGACCTCCAGTAACTATGCAGTAGGGCTACGATCACAGAAATTAGGGAACAATGCAAACAAAACCATCAAAGGCATGGCATACCATAACTAATGTGGAAAGCGGATTACCTTTGTAGCAAGACAGTGCAGTAGCAGCAGGATGATACAAACAATAAACATTGCAACAGACTACAATCCTGTTCCCTTATAAAAGTACCCTCCTGGACTGTGCCATTATACTGCAGTTCTGATCCCATCATAAAAACTTCTGCTTGGCATATTCCTTGGAATAATAGAAGTGTGGAAGCCTTCTTGATGGTAACAGTCTCTCAAAAGTATGATGGAAACCAATCCAGTTCAGAGGAGAGGGGAAGGAAGAGGGTCAAGGATGGATGCTACAAACAGGCCGGAGTAGAGCCCTAAAGCCTGGTCCTGGAACCGGCAGAGTTGCCAAGTCCACAACCAGAGAAGGCTCCTGAATTTTTAAGAACTGCACAGGAAAAAAACCTCCATTCAGTGCAGATTCTCCTTCTCACTGTAGCATCATGGTGGAAAAAGCCACACTCAATGAAGCTCTACATACAGTGCTGCTCTTACAGGTGCAGATGTCCTCCCTAAATTGTGGACCTGGTAAATCTATGGGCATGCGTCCCAAAGAGTTGCCCTGGTATCCAAAGCTTCCTTTTTGCTTTCATTCCTGAGATCAGGTAAATCTATCAGCAGGCTGTTCCAGGGTATAAATAAGTGTGGGAGAATACAGAGGAGTAGAGGAAGTGGGTGGTAATGGGAAACAGATGAAGGAATGTCTGTTGCATGGCTCTGGTAGCAGAAGGGAAACTGGGATTTCAAGAGTACCCAGTTTTCCTGTGGCAACAGAAGATACAAAGGCACCCTGTGATGGAATAAAGAACAGCCTCAGGAGTGGGACACCCCATGGGGATATCAGATACTCCCACAATTTGAGCCAAAGTTACTTCACTTGTCAGCATCAACTATGGCTATCCTATTATACTCACATTTTTGTTTTGTGACTGTTGGGCCACATACTCTGGGTTTGGCTCACTGAAATTTGGCACTTCAGAATAAACCATACAAAACCTGTGGTTGAAGAGATAGGAGATAAAGTGGTCAATGAAGTGGTGGATGCATTGACCACACTTTTCCCTCTTTTGCAAAGCATGCGGTACTGTATTAGCAGCAACATACAGATATTACACGCTAACTACTGGCAGTGATAATAGTACCCAGAAACACCACATTTCAGATCCTTTTTAGGCCTGGACTTGCCAGACATCAGTAAATCTTTGCACTACAGGTTTTCATAATTTTTCTTCAAAGAGACACAATCAAAACCAGACAACACGCAAACTTATTCAGGCTATGCTGTCAGAGTGATATGGACTAGAACTATTCAGTACATTACTAAAAGGGAAAGTCAGTGACAGAGATGGATAGCAACAGTTCTGCCAGTGAACTTCTATTGAAGGTAAGAATATGGCTGAAGATCTGCGGTGGCTCAAGTGGTTAAGACGCTGAACTGCAGGCTGTGGAAGGTCAGTAGTTCAGCAGTTCGAGAGCCGAGTGTGCCGCATGACAGAGTGAGCTCCCGTCTCTAGTTCCAGATCCTGCCAACCTAGCAGTTCGAAAGCAAGAAATTGCAAGTAGATAAATAGGTAGCACTACAGTGGGAAGGTAACAGCGTTCTGTGAGCCTTGGTGTTTAGTCATGCCGGCCACATGACCACATAAACGTCTTCGGACAGCGCTGGCTCTTCACCTTTGAAACGGAGATGAGCACCGCAACCCTAGAGTCAGATTTGACTGGCTTTCGAGCAAGGGAACCTTTACCTTTATGACTGAAGACCCGACTCCAGTTACACCCATGCACTAGTTACCCACATTAAGAAAGTGGCATGATTAGAGCAGTAAAAAATTTTTAAACTCAGGAAAATCATACTGTGAGATTTTTCATGGAACTATTTTGGGTACCCTGGGACTAAATTGTAAGGGGAAGTGATACACAAATTACCTCAAAATAGATTCTGTTGGTCAGCTGTGTTGGTCTGAAGCAGTAGAACAAATTTAGAGTCCAGTGGCACCTTTAAGACCAACAAAAGTTTATTCAAGGTATGAGTTTTCATGTGCTTGCACACTTTTTCAAAAAAAAGTGTGCATTCACATGAAGCCTCATACCTTGAATAAACCTTTGTTGGTCTTAAAGGTGCTACTGGACTCTAAATTTGTTGTACAATTTACCTCAGAATGCAAAGTCACAATGTGTAATCCAAAACGGACACTTCTGTTCTACAAAATAGAAGAGAATAAGTCCTGCAGAATTAGCAATGCAAGTCTAAGCAGGGGGTGTAACTTTGTTTAGGATACCACTGTAAAGGTTGTGGACCTTTGTTCTATGGCTATGGAGCTTTATGGTTCCAAAGCCAGACCACTCTCTCAAGATTCAGAACAAATGCCCACTAAACTGAAAAATTTACCATAATGTAAACTACATACAAACATCACAGATATATTCTGCTCTGGAAGTCTCGGGGAGTTCATTCCATGACTTCAGGGTAGATTATACTCTCCATAACCACATTATTATTTCGCCAAAACTAGGCTTTGCATCTGAACTAACCAAGCCCACCTAACCCAACCCTTGAAAGCAACCTTGGGATAAGCTATAGGTCTTACTCTCCAACTTTCTGCAGATCTCCTCCACGTCCAGTGTATAGAGTCAGGCAGCCTTTGAAAGTTGATGCATACCTGGATAAAGAGAAACCCATGCTCAATGTCAGCACAACAAAAGCCCTCCAGCATGAAATATATACTAAACTCACAATATAACATCTGATTTTGGCTGCCCTTGGAGCATCGCATGTCAGCTCACCTGACTTCTGATTTAAATCAGTTGAGCTTCTGCAGTCCTGTATAATAATGCATGCCATCTGAGGACAGTTCACAGTGCCATCCTAAGCAGTTACACCCTTCTAAGTGTGCTGAAGTCAACAGGCTTAAGAAGCATGCGACTTTGCTTAGTGTCGTATGGTACAAGTGTGCTTTACGTCTCACTGAAGTCAGTAAGACTTAAAACGCTCTTAACTAGTTCTCACATAGGCCCAACATGCTTGCAGGGAAACAAAGAAGTGCCCAGTTCATCAGACCAAGGCTGTCATTTTCACTCTGAACTTCATGGGTGCTCCATATGAGAGATTCCTACTTGCACAACCTTCATCTTTCAGGTTAAGGGACCCATTGCCAGACGGCCCCCCACATCATGGATGCAGCACTGCACTGTGTTCTGGATTCTTTTAAACACAACAATGAGATAGTTAAAGGCAAGGGTTTCTGTTTAGAAAAATGCTGTTTTTAAATTCTGCCTGCTTATCTACCTAAAAAAAGTTATGCCATAATATGTACCCAGAATGCATGCTTAGTTATCAAGAACAGACTGGGAAGAGAAAATGGCCCTGAAACAAGCAAAGCTAAGCAGCCCTTTTGGCATTGCAGGGGCTTAGCCGTGTCTGCAATGGGCATGAGCTCATCCATTACTTCCTCCAGTTACTACTGCTGATTATCTGAGCCAAGTGGCCCCTGAGGTGTTGGCAGAGTTGCTGGGGTTCAGCTGTGCTCATGCCTGGTCACCAGAGGTCCTCTATATCAGTGACTCACTGGGAAATCTCCCCATTACCTAAATGATCAGTCTACCCTGCTTGGTTACTTTGGCAGGGGTCCTCCTGTACACAATTACAAAACGTTTTTACCACCGTGTTCCCAAACACTGTCAGTCTTATAAGGTGTCTAAGTTACTATCTATAGCTTTACTTCCCCAAGTTGTTCCCACAATTATTTGGGATGGATTCATATATATTACTACTTTCAGGACAGAAACATGTTTATGAAGATTGATAAATACTTGCATCTTTCTTAGTGGCTGCCTGTCATGGCTGCCTGTCATGACCCCCTCCGACCAGCTCCAAGGCCTGGGCCAAGGTGGCCCAAAAGAGGTGAAGTGCTCAGCTGGCTGCACACAACCCCATCCCAGAGCCAGGCAGTGAGAACCATCAGTCTTTGCAAGATCCTGGCCAAAGCACAGTGCCGCCACAGGAGCTCAACACCTGCCCGCAGGGCAGCTGAGCCTGATTGCTTCCCAGCCTATTTAGGCTGAGGCTTGGGAAAGCTGCCTTGGCTGATTAATCTGTTCACCAGGCACATGCCTGTGTTCCAGCTCCAGCCTCCAGCTGACACTCAAGCCTCACTATTCAAGCCTGTGAGCACTACCCATCATGGAGACCTGACTGGCCCTGCCTTCAGAATACAGGACACTGCCTTTGTTTTGTGACTGTTCTCATACAATGGTTTCAGACATGAGAACAATTGTTGGTGCAACCATGGATCATAAGAGGAATATGTCCATCACTTCTCCAGAATGAATCCACACAACACTTTTGAAAGGGATCAAAGGTGCCTTTAATGCAATTCTGAACCCAGAAACACTGCACATAATAGTAATGTAGTTGTCTGGGAATGTGAAGGGTCAGCAAAGAGAAGTGGGAAGGCACTTCCCTTATATGCACCACTAGCTCTATAGCACACAGGGCTGACTTTTTCCCATGTGTTTCATGCCCTTTTTTCATGAATTTCTTGTTCTGTGCTAAAGCCAGTGTGCTCTTTGGCTCTGGATGTTCAAAGGCTGCCATCCAGAAGAAAAGTAAGAACTGCTGTAATGGATCAGACCAAAGATCTGTTTCTCAGCATTCTGTTTCTAACAGTGGCCCAGCAGTAGTCTCTGAGAAGCTCACATTCAGGGCATGAAGGCAACCACTGTTTGTTCTTAGCATCTGGTAATCAGAAGGGATGAAGTAGGTGCTCTAAAACTATGAACTGACACTTTTCATGCTATCACTTCAGTATCGTGACATGAAATCAAAATAGAGAAAAGGTACTGAAAAGGTCACTGAGGATCTTTTCAGAAGCCTCCACATGAATGTGCTACAGATGGTGGACGAGGAATGAAATATGCTAGCGCTGATAACTATCCTTCCCCAAGTGGCAGGCTTGATCCTGCCCTGAATGTTAATGTTTTGTTCACAATCTCCACTTTGCCAACCAACACCTCTCATGCAACTAGATAATCCTAGTCAGAGAACCAGAGCTAGGAAAACCGGGAAGCGTATTGAAACCTAATACATTTGATGAGAAATGTAGCTGCTAGAACAAAAAAAATTGCTCAAGGACAAATTAATTAACAGTACTAGCCTATGCATTGTTTCTTCTTACTAAACCTATTGAAATTAATGGGATCTGACTGAAGTAATTATAGATAGGCTAATCATATAGACATAATACTTTAAAAATTATGCTGGTTTAAGGGCTATGAAGGAGACTGTGCTACTTATCATCTAAATAGTACCACAAGGGTTGTCTTTTTTAAAGCCCTAACTGAAAGAAATCAGAATGCAGCAAAGCTAGTTAAAATAGACCACTTGAACCTGAATGCAACTTCAACCACTGTCTTTTCCCAAGATCTCTCTCTGTGCAGGAAAATGCAAGTATTCAGTAACGGAAGAAAGGTGGCTGAGTTTTTTTTCCTTCCACAAGCACACCAATCAGATGGCCAATACATACCGTGGCTGCTGGTGTGCCTATGGTGAACTGTGCCCATTAGGAAAAAGTCAGATTCCATGTACATCTGAGACTTAGCTTTCTTTGTTACTCATGAAAGGCTTTTACCATAGTTAAGTGAGTGAGATAAGCTGCAGAATCAAATGCTTTCTCCCCATCCTGCTCCCCCTGCAGCCCATTCCCCCTTCAGTATGACTTCCTCCTCTGAAATGAACCATAATGATCATTATATTAGGCCAGTTGCCAAGCCATCATTAATGCAAACTAGATTCTGTAATCCATGGCTGAAGAATGAGCCTTGGTTAGCAGTAACATCTGTGACAACACAGCCATGTTTAGGGTTAGTGGGGAGAATCTGTGTACAAGGAGAAGGGTTTGTGAGATGAGAGCAACAGGTGGTCTGTTCTAAATACCAGGCTCAAAGGCCAAGACATATTACATCTGAAGGGACCCAGAGAGAATGAATAAAACTTTAAAGCATTGTCTTCATTTTGCAAAGGGAGAACACATACTTGAAAAAAGCAGCTCCCAGCTAAGTTTTGGCAACAAAAGGAAACATCCATCCCTTTCCCCACCTTCTTGCCCCTCTCCCTCACTCACACATGTAGAGACGGAGGGGAGAGATGGGCAGAAACCCACCATTTCAGCCCAATCCTAACCATAAGTAAGTCCCACTGTGTTCAATAGAAGTTGCCTCCAAGAAATTGTAAATAGGGCTAGAGTATTTAAAATTGTTTTTAAAAACCCATCTTGCAATTTCACACAGACACTTCTTTCTTAGAAGTCTTTCAGCTAACCTAAAGAAATCATTCCCATTCCCCACCCATCCCACTCCAACTGGAAGAATGATCTATACCCTTTGGTGAGTCGGATGATGTCTCCTGGCTGAATTAGGTTGCCAATGTCGTCCCACACAGAGATGTTTATGCTGCCAGTTTTGTCTGCTACTTTACATGTCCGTACTTCATGGCCATCTTTCGTCTTGGTCACCCGACCTGGTAGTGAAGCAGTTACCATAATCTGATGTAATTAAGAGGATATTGCTGTTTTTATGCTGAAACAACAAAAGTTCTATCCCAGCCCCAAGCCCATGGAAGCTGTTAGAAGCATCACTGCACTCTACCCCAGAAACAAACAGAAAAATGGAGAAGAAAGTGTGCTCTTAAAATGTATTGCCTCACAACAACAAGTCTCAGTACAAAACAGTAACAAGTATAGAAGGTAGAAGTGGAGGGGACTGGCTGTGGCTTAGTGGAAGAGCATCTGCTTTATAGCCAGAAGATTCCAGGTTCCATGTCTGTCATCTCCAGTTAAAAGGGTGATACAAAAGACATCTGCTTGGGACCTTAGAGAGCCGCTACCAATCGGAGTTGATAATACTGCCATTAGTTCAGTATAAGGCAGCTTCATATATTGAAGTGCAATGTTCATTAACAAATGAGGTGTGAATATTCTGACATAAATGCTAACTGGCAATACCCAGTGGTCAGGATAGGATAACCTTTCTTCTGAATCAACAGAATTTACTACTATGCTGAAAATAGAATTCTGTGTGTAGGACTATACACTCAGCATGATGGGACATTACTCTGCTTACCCAATTCACAGAGTCTTATTTATCAGTATGTAACTATTTCAGACATCTCATTAGTACTCCTGCAATATCCTCACTATTTTGACGGTAAACAGAAGGAAGTCTATACACAACCATCATTACCTAAAATAGATAACATTGTATCACACTACCCAGGTATGCAGAAGGGACAAACATACTGGAACATCCAGGAATGCATCCAACATTTCTAAATAGCAGTGTGTGGGGGAAGTCATCCCAATTTAGATTAGGCCTACAAGTTTTTAACCCTTTCTTCCCAATGTCATTTTCTCAAGTCCCAATGACTCCCTTTGCCTTGCCGGAGGAAACATACTGCCTGCCTATCTATTTCCCCCAATGGAAAAAATAGCTAAGCTACTCCAAGATGCCATTTGAGGTCTGAGAAAACAGCACAAGCTGCTGACTACCTTGGCCTCTGGACTGCTGGCTCATTTAATTCCACCTGCTGGGCTTTAACTCCACCCCTTGCCTAGAGATGATATAAAGACCTGCTACCTGGGATTGGAACAACAACAACCTGGGACTGGGAAAGGAGAAGATGTTTACTGCCTTAGTTTGCAGACTACCACCTCTTCAGTTCATCTGCATAATTCTAGTTACTCCACTTTAGGGTGGGGGGGGAATCTACACCAGGACTTGCCACTGGCCCCAGACCTTTTCATCTCTAGCAGCCACAGCCTGGAAGTGATGACTGGACCAGCTGCTAGGGGTAAGGCTTCTGTCATCTACCTACCCAGGGTTTTAAATTGCCACCACGTCCCAAAGTGCCATGTGCTCCCATGCAACTGTTGTATTAATCTTTGGCTCAGTAGGCATTTTGTTTTTAGGTAGGGGTGTAGTATTGCCCCTCCCATTGCTGGTTCTAGAGCTTTTTTGCAACTGTCAAACCAATCTTTTGAGATCAAAGGGATATCAAGAAGGGACTGGGTGCCAGTTTGAATTTTACAATAACAGGGGTGTGAGTAGTTGATTTCTTCATGGATTTGGCTTCTGGGTCATTATACTGTGGTTTTAAAGTTTGTAAGTCACTTTTAGGCCTCTAATTCAGGAGAAAAGTGGCATATAAGTATTTTACATTACTAAGAACCTTCCCCTCCATACTGTAATCCTAATCACATACACACACACACCCCAGGCTGCTGTTTACTAATAAAAAACATACTGGAGATCTGCTGGGAAATCTTCCAAAATCTTTCTCACATTTTTATGAAACATAAATGAATTTGCCTCCCTTCTATTCTGTACAAGATTTAAAAAACCAAGATAACTATAACAAGCTTTTTAAAAAAATCACTCACCCGTTTCCAGTACAATGAATATAAGGTTTAGGTTTTTTAGGCCTGGTTTAATATCCTTCACCAAGGTTTCCGTCGTCATGTTCAATGCCTTTTGATTTCCGGTATCTGAGTAAACTGTTTTTGCAAAACAGTTAAAACCAGCCAGCAAAACAAACAATAAGAATATTGCAGTACATAATAAAACCTTGTTGTGACCATACTGTTTAACTTTATTTTGTGCCCTCCTCTACTGAAAGTACTGTTTCATGGTCTACATTTATGAAAAATTCTACTGAGTATAGAATCATAGAAACACAAAGTTGGAAGGGGCCATACAAGCCATCTAGTCCAACCCCCTGCTCAATGCAGGATCAGCCTAGAGCATCCCTGACAAATGTTTGTCTTGCCGCTGCTTAAAAGACTGCCAGTGAGGGGGAGCTCACCACCTCCCTAGGCAGCTGATTCCACTGTTGAACATAACCATAAAAAGTTTTTTCCCCCACCCTTAATTTAAACCCATTATTGTGAGTCCTATCCCCTGCTGCCAACAGGAACAGCTCCCCCGCCATCCTTTAGGTGACAGCCCTTCAAATACTTAAAGAGAGCAATCATGTCCCCCCTCAACCTCCTCTTCTCCAGACTAAACATTCCCAAGTCCCTCAGCCTTGTCACTCTCCTCTGTACCCACTCCATTCTCCTCTGGCTTCCAGTTCCTGGCCTCCAATAGCAGAACATTAAAAACCTATTGTATATAACTTGCATCACGTTACTTTATCAACCCAGTGCAATTTAGACTCCTCCCATTCTCACTGAAGGGAAATTTCTTTCGCTCCAAAACTTATGTAGGACTATAGCGTATTTTTGGAAGTGATGCTAAACTTGAAATGTGTCTACTTTGCATATCAATAATGCAAGAAAGAAGTCAAAGAGACTAAGTTCTGGTCAACATGACTCTTCAGTTTCTAAGCATATGAAATCCAAATACTGTGTAGTTGCTCAGATCTCTACTCAAGAAGATATAGTCTGAAGCAGGGATTGGTAACCTGGCAAGAGTTCCACATGTCATGACCAAATAGCAGTACTCTATTGTACATTGTACCCCCACAAACATGGTGTAGTTTCATACCTTGTCTAATATTCCAAGAATCAAGCAGGTCATATTACTAGGGAGATATGCAGGAGTACAAGTCTGACGTTTTATACCACAGAATTACAGAACTTCTCCTCAGGCATGTCACAAACCTCTTTGCCTGTGCCAGATGCACACCATGCTGTGAAGTGATCACCCATGTCCTAGGTAGATACTTGTTTGAACTACTCTTAACATGCCCTTCCCCATCCAGAGTGGAAGCTGCTGAAAACACTTCCACACAGCAGAAATGTCATATGGAGGCTGTAACTATTAGAATCTGTTTACCATATGGATCAGTATATGAAAATGGTGTTCGTGGCCTTCCCACAAGGACCAACATTATGATGTCTACCCCAAGTCTAACCAGAAGACACCATTATGTTCTACCACACATTTGGAACATTTCAGATATTCCTGCAGCAGTCTCTGCTTACAAAGCATTTAGAAATCACAACTATAATATACCAGTTAATATCTCAACTTTGCTCTCCATTGTCCTAACTAAAAAAAATAAAATAAAAATGACAGTTTGCTCACTTCCAATCTCATATTTTGGATTTCTTCTTTATGGTACTTTGGAGCTAGAAAAATATTAATGCTACATTATTTGACCCCAGTCACCTTTTTAGATTTACTCCTCAAACAGAAAAGCAAATTACATATTTTCCTGGAGATGTTATTTATATTTATATATTTTAAAAATAACTTTATTTAGAAACACAGATGTATACGAAATACAGATCTCTGAATACATAACATTGATTCAGTGAGACACATGGGCTATAACGAATATCCTGATTTATAATTCTGTGAGACAAGCAGAGTACAAATAAAATTTGCCAGCTCACTAAATTGTAATAATATAAATTACACATCTTGATTAGCTTGCCCAGTTTCTTGGAGCTGGAGGATCTGCTTTTCCCATCTGTCAATAAGGATTATTTTAGTATCCACAAGAAGGGTTAAAACAGATTCCAAATCGGATAAAACAACATAATCTTTAATATAACCAAATAATACAACTTTTGGCTATGACCAGTGTTCCCTCTAAGCTGAGTTAATGTGAGCTAGCTCACAGTTTTTTAGCCTCTGGCTCACACATTTTTGTCTTATCTCAGGAAGGATGGCTCCAGAGCAAACTAATTTATGCAGTAGCCAAATCGCTCGCTCACAACTTTAATGCCAGTAGCTCACGAAGTAGAATTTTTGCTCACAAGACTCCACAGCTTAGAGGGAGCATTGGCTATGAGATAAGCTAAAATTTATCATTAATGGATTAGAAATCCCCAAAATTCTGTATTTTTGCACCACTCCAAAAGATACAAACAAAACTAGGACCAAATTATCCACATCTCCAACAACAATCTTTTACATTCCTGTATATAATAGCCAGCCTATGTGAATTAAGATGTCACTGAAACAAATTCTCCTTCAAATCTTGTGGACATAAGTCTAGGCAAAGCAGTATTCAATAACCATTTCCACTCCTCTGGTCTGATGTTTATCTGCAAATCTCTATTCCAGTTATTATGGTAACTAAAAGATACCTCAATATTTTTAAGCAAAAGAGCATAGATAATTGCAATAGATCCTCCACAGTTATCTATGGTCGGTGCAAAAAAAGAAAAGAAAAGCTCACTCTGACATTCCAAGATTAATCTAAAAAAACCCACACAAAGCCAACACAAAACATTAGCACCAATATAATAACAGGCCCAACTGATTGAAATCTTAGGACATATAAGATCACAATCTTTTACTAGCTCTGTTTCCACATGAACATAGACTAGACCAGTATGTATCAAACCATTCATTGAATAAGCAGACACTTATTTGTACTACTGTCTAGCAAATCAGATTGTGAATAAATTAGCTGTAGTAGTGTGTATGTACTCTCCAGATTAAGCAGATCACTTATTCAATATACATATAAACCATTTATCGTTCTATCAACAGTTACCTGTTTTTTCAGCACAGTATGCAAAGTCTCTCTTTATCACTAGTATAAAGCTGGTTTAAAAAGAACAAGCAAAAGCATCCTTGCTCAAACTGCAGTGCTGATCACATGCCACTGTAAGAAGAAGAAAAAAGACATCTTTCCTTGTTTTTATACAATCTTCCACCACCATTCACACCAGCACAAACAAAGTGTACCTCTGGCAAATGTTTGGTGGTGCATGCTTCCCTTCTGGGTGAAGCAAAGGTTGATTTGCTAATGCTAAAGCAAATCCCTCCACCGTGATTTTAGAACACAAGGAAAAAAGAGAGATCTTAAAACTACAATGGAACAACTTAGTGAACGTGCTGGTGAGCAGCGTTCCTCTTGAAGAACATGGATTCTGCCTATCCTACAGCATTCACGCAGCCCTTTCTTTCAAGGCACAAAACACCAAAGAGATTACTGAAATCCCACATCTCCCTTACCAAAAATTCTGAAGCTATTAATCACTTACGTGATAAAAAATAGCCCCCACCCACCACCACTTTTCCAGTGAGGAGACCTGGCAGAACGTCGGTGGGTTGCTGACATTCCAGGAAGTGTCCTGCTGCGTTCAGAGCAGCCAATCGCGGCACAACGCTGTCCTCCAACATGCAGGAATGTTCCAATCTTTCCGCCAATTGCAAGCGGATAGAGTATTAAAGTGACAGTAACACCTACTGGTACACGTTAAATTTGCCCCCAGAGGGTACTGTGATCTGACACTCTACTCCTAAGAATTTCCATCGATTTTGCATTGCACATTATGTTTCGAAGACTTGGACGAAGTTTATATCAATACTCAAACAGAAATAATGACTGAACAGCCATTCAAAAGATTGATTTGCTAGCAGCATTTGCAGTATTTGTACAGCCAAATCACACTTCACTTCTTGCCATAAAGTTTCCAAAAGTTAGTCTATTAACCGTGAGTAAGTCTACCTCAGGGATCCCTGACCTATGGCTCCAGAGACAAATGTGTCTCAGTATGAAACTAAATATAGCTCTTCTAAAAAGAAAAGTAAATGTTTCATTAAGGTATATTGGAGGGGTAGGTGGGATTATAGAACTATAAGTAGGTGAAGGGAATGGCTGGAAAAGATGTTAATGGGACTAAAGAGCTTTTTAGAGATATTTTACAGAAAGGAAAACAATAGAGCTGAATAGCTGCTAGTAACCCAAGTGTGAACCAAATGCAGATTTATGCCAGTACACTAAAACGATTTCACAGGGTGATCCTGTGTATATTTATTAAGCATTGTGAGATCTCGTGTGTGCCCCTTGCTAGTAAAGGACTCATAACAACCAGTATTCAGTGAAAACTTTGTGGATGTCAATCAATGTCAATTAGAAGTAATGTTAAGCTTTTTAATTTTTTTAACTATTTATTTATTTACTATATTTATATCTTGCCTTTCTCCCCAATGGGTGGCCCATAGTCAAATGAAAATTGGCTTTCTTATACAATGTCCTCTTGCTCTGAATTTTGTCGTCATTTGTTTTTTTTTAATTGTAAAAGATTGCTGACCCCTGATCTAGATCTATTACATTACAAGAGAATGGAGTAACTCTGCATAGAATTGCATTGTCAGAGAGCTTTATAGGTGAGTGAAGGTCTAAACTCGGGTCTCCCTAGTCTTAATGCAAAACTGCTACACCACATTGGCTCTCTGAATGCCTTCCCAGTTTGATTTATTGACAAAGGACTAAATAAATAAATAAATGTGATTTAGAATCAATACATTAGAATAAAAAAGTACAGCTCATAGTCATACAATTCCTTGTATAGAATACTGTAGTAAAGGAAATATTCCTCATGCAGCCTCTTGAGCTGGATATATCACCTCCCCGATTTTAGGTTTAGCCCTGTATCCTTTCTTTTCTTCCGTTTGTTCAGTCACTTTTTTCATTTAAGAATGTACTTCAATTTGCACAGTTCACCATGGTAAGATACAAGAATTGTGCGTGGTTTCACTCTTCCTAATCCTCTATTATTAAGAAATTAATTTTCACACTATTTCCAGTAACAGAAGCTCTTCCACAATAACAGAGGTTTGATATTTTGAGAAATGCAGCCTAAACCCTGACTTGTGAGGCCGGTGGATGGAGGGGGGCAACAAATCTTATTTTATATTTGGTACTCATGATACAAGTACTATAAATGTGGGTGTCATCTTCATATGATCAGGACTCTCAGTTGGAGGCCAATCAGTTCTGCAGTTCAGTCAGGAAAACCAGGTTAGAGCCAGCAATTTTACAGAACCCTATTGGTCCATGATGCCACTTGATCTGCCCTGAACTAGTAGCTACAATATCAACAGAACACAGTCCAGTGGCACCTTTAAGACCAACAAAGTTTTACTCAAGGTATAAGCTTTCATGTGCCTGCATACTTCTTCAGATACAATGAAACGGAAATTACCAGTCCATACATATAGGTAGAGGGTGAGCAGTAGATTAGAATACATCATAATGAAGATGTTTAACAGATTCAAGGACCAAACAGGAATAACAAGCTTAGTTTATGTGGTTATCATTTGTTTGGATTTAATTCTGGGAGTGGGGACACAGTGAAGGAAATAACTATGTCAAAATTGGAGACTGATGGGCAGACATATCCTTAATTGTGGAATGCTGCAATATCAACAGTTGGCCATCTGCAATGGTGGCACTGCAGCACAGCAAAGAGAAGGGCAACAGTCCCTTTGTCCAACGAAGTGGCATAGCTGCCTTAATCCAGATACTAGACTTCCCAATTTGATACCTGGGAGGCTGGGCTCTACATATTGGTTTAAATGGATGATCCCCATATGAAATTAATTGCACTCAGGGCTGGATTAACCACTGTCCCTAATAAAATGCATAGCAAAGCTTGAGATAAATTTGAGGGAGGACTGGCCTCTTGCATAATTTTCAGGGCATTTCCCAATATGGAGTGTGTGTCTATCCAGCTACTTGTACTAGGTGCCTTTTAAACTGCCCAAGTTTTAGCGCCTCAGTGGCTGTTTCCCCATCATAAGGCAGAAAAGAAGGATTTGTATTCTCAGCATCTAGACAATTTGATGGACTGGTAATCTGGGAAGTATACAGAGTGGTATATGGCACTGCATGAAACAATGAGGTAGATGTAAGATACATTTAACGTTCCTTTCCTTTAGGTAAGTTTAAAAAAAATTTTAGAAGAAGAGATTGGATTTATACCCCGCCCTTCACCACCCAAAGAAGTCTCAGAGCGGCTTACAAACTCCTTTCCCTTTCCCTCCCCACAACAGACACCCTGTGAGGTAGGTGGGGCTGAGAGAGCTCTAACAGAAACTACTCTTTTTCAAGGACAGCTCTTATCAGAACTATGGCTTGCCCAAGGTCATCCAGAAGGTGCAAGTGGAGTGGGGAATCAAACCCGGTTCTCCCAGATTAGAGTCCGTGCACTTAACCACTACACTTAACCACTAGTGGGACATACAAGGGACATACAAAATAGGATAAAGGTCATGTATTTTTGTCCATACAGGAGAGTGCACGGGGCTTGCATAGAAACTTGAAACAGAGATTACAGTACAGCATCTGGAAAAACCAGTTTCTACTGTGGCATATGGAATGTTGGAAAACTTGAATTATTTGGGCCACAAGGACTGCAACTGTCAGGTCAAAGGTCCAGTTTTGTTTTCTGTCAGTATATGTGCTGCTCTTTGTGTACAAATTGTGGCAAAGGAGAAAGCACGATATGGTCAGAAACATGGGGAGGTAATACTAGTTCAGCATTGGCCTCAGCCCTGACTACAGGCCACCTTTGCCAAAAAGAAGCACAAAGCCCCACACTCTGGCCTGTTATGCATGCTTCAACACGTGTTGCTTGAAAGAATGCTCCAACATTTGTTGACTGGAGAGCTACCCATATTACATAACAAAAAATGCATGTGAAGCACAGCTAACATGCAATTTGTAACAAAACAGTATTTAATACAACAAAAGCATCACAAACACATTACCTACTTATATATACACACTTACATAGACATTGTATGTACCTACAAAAGGGGTGTATGTGGGGGGGGGGGGTAAAGGCCTATCTCAAACAGTTTTCAGCTTTCTCCTCTATTTCTGTTGTCAACTAACATGTCAAACATTTTTCCTGACTGCAGCAAGAGAGTTAGACTCAAATAATGACCGAGGTATCAGAGTATTCACATCCAAAGGCTGGCTGCCATGTCAAAAAATGGTAAAGTTCCAGTGTACACCGCTAGTATCAAATTGCATCAAACTGGCTCAGAGTGGCTCATTGCTGAATTTGTGCCAGAGCTCAGACCCAGTATCAGTTTTCAGTGGCAGGATTCAATCCTGGCGCAATACAAAATAAGAACAGATGGAAGCACCCTTTAGCGGGTGCAGAATACATCTCCCTCGTCTTATTTGGGGGAAAGGGCTTCCAGTTAAGAGGGAATTGTTTCCAGACAGTCATGAGCCTTGACATCTCCTTTTCTAGAAAGGAAGCAATACGCATTACTGTTTTACACATTATTTATCCATTACTTGTACATTCAGGGGACATTCAGAGTCCAAGACACAGCTAGAACACCGCACGAACTTCCTAAGGATGAGGTACTCAGAATCAAGCCCCAGTGAACTCC
Source organism: Gekko japonicus (assembly GCF_001447785.1). Classification (NCBI taxonomy): domain Eukaryota; kingdom Metazoa; phylum Chordata; class Lepidosauria; order Squamata; family Gekkonidae; genus Gekko; species Gekko japonicus. Next base: position 2,101,863 of record NW_015174272.1, on the reverse strand, counting down.
AGGGACTGCAACTCCAAGCGTCTAAGGATGCAATCCTATACCTAGTTGCACGAGAGTAAGTCCTAGGGGAACTTAATGGGACTTACTTCTGAGTAAAACGCGCATCGGGATCGGCCAGTTAATAAACCTCAGTCCAACAACCTCCTAAACCTAGCGTTGCGCTCCCGTCCATCAGCAAGCCCCGCCTTAACCCCCCACCACACCCACCACTAAGGGCCAGCCCTGCTCAGGCGCAGACCTTCCGGCACTCCGGGGTCTCCTTTGTCTGTCAGAGGAGGGAGCGAAGCCCGAGGAGGAGGGCTGGACTTGCGGCTAGAGCGGCTCTTCGCGTAGGTTTCCTTGTGAGCCCGCTCTGTTCTGGCGGATTCTCGCATCCGGGTTGAAGCTGGCGCGTTTCCTGTGGCGGCGATCGGGAATAATAAGGACCGGGGTTGGCAGAAAGTGGCCTCTTTCGCGCCGGGCCTTGAAGGAGGTATGCGATGACCGGGGAGGGGAGGATGCGAATTTAGTTGGTCTCAGGGATGGTTTTCCAGGGGACGAGGCTGAAGGGGGGCTGATTGTGCTTGCTGGGAGGGGCCGGGGGGGGGGCTGGGCTGGTGGCGGCAGCGGCGAGTGGAGGACGAAGGGGCGCTGCTAGGCTTGAGGGGTCATCCTGCACGCAGGCCGGGGGGAGCTGGTGTGAGCGAAGACCGAGGTGGCAGCGGCGGCGAGTGTCGTTCGTTCACTTCTGGGGTACCGTTAAGGCTGCATAGCGAGGGACGCTTACAGCGACCACAAAGCGGGTCTCTGCCCCGAGGGTCTTACAGTCTGAAATGCGACGGGACGGGCACGCGTTCAGTTGCACCTATTTGTTCTAGACCGGTTGGATTACGGGAGCGAGTGACGGCTAGGGAAGGAAAGATCCGGTTGGGGAGATGGGCTGGTAAATTTAAAGGGACCGGAGTATAAGTGAATACCGTCTGGTTGTTTGGAGGCTGGTCCTTTGCCTGTGTGTAAAATAGTGCTTTTTACATGGAGAGCTCCCCCCCATCCCTGGTCATTTTACATCTCCGCCTGTTTTCCCGGAGCTTGCTCCGGCCAGAGTATGGGCATGATGGGGGAGTGGGCACTGTGTTCTAGTCGGCGGCCTTGAAGGGTGATTCTGAAGCTAAATTGGGAGCAGTGGTGGGTGGGAGGAGGGAGAACACGCCCACCACCCTGAACGCCTTGGTGGAGTACCGATGGGCCTGTTATTGTTTCTTTTTGGCCGCCAGCTGTGTGTGTGGCGCTTGGGCCACAAAAGACAGGTCCCTGGAGTTGAGCATCTAAAAATAGGTGCCATAAGAAGGAAGGCATAAGCTGAGTGGTGGGGTTTCTGATAAAGGGGCCTGTGAGGAAGGAGGACAGGAAGGAGCTGTGGGTGGGTGGGTGGAGAAGAGTTTGAGATAATTATTAGGGAACTGGTAGAAAATATTATGGTTTTATCCCACCCTTCCTGCAAGTAGCTCAGGGTGACTCACATGGCTCTCCCCTTCTCCATTTGGCCCTCTCGGTGAGGTTGGTTAAGTGGGCTGGCCAATACTCACTCACAGCACAGTCCTGTGCAGTTACTTCAGTGTAAAGCCAACAGGCTTAGGCTGGAGTAACTGCATAGGACTGGGCTGTGTGCAAGCTTCATGACAGACAACAGATTTGAACTTGGGTCTCCCAGATTCAAGGCTGATGTTAACTACCACACCACACTGGACCTCTTGGCAGGGAGTGGTGTGTGAGGGGGAAAAGTTGGGAAGTTGAAAGGTGGTGGAGGGCTGTTTTCTGTGAGCTGTTGGGCTGGATTAAAAAGAAGAAGAAGAAGAGATTGGATTTATACCCCGCCCTTCACTACCCAAAGGTGTCTCAGAGCGGCTTACAGAATCCTTTCCCTTCCCCTCCCCACAACAGGCACCCTGTGAGGTAGGTGGGGCTCAGAGAGCTCTTGACAGAAACTGCTCTTTTTCAAGAGCAGCTCTTATCAGAACTATGGCTTGCCCAAGGTCATCCAGCCAGGTGCAAGTGGAGGAGTGGGGAATCAAACCCAGTTCTCCCAGATTAGAGTCCGCGCACTTAACCACTACACCAAACTGGCTCTACTACAAAAGGGAACTACTTGGAAGGAAAAGATGATTACTTAAGAACAGAAGAGTCCTGCTGGAGTAGGCCAAATGTCCATTTAGTCCAGTATGTTACTTCCTACAGTGGCTAGCCAGAAAGCCCCAAAAGGCATGAAGGAACAGCCTTCCTTTGCTGTCTGTCCCTGCCCCAGCAGTAGCTGGTATAGGGTGCCTGAGGGACTGCTTCCACCCATATGTGTCTGCCTGCCTCTCTGGGGAGGCTCTGCTGCTGGAATCCATGTTGCCAGAGGAACATGTTCTCAGTAGCCACTTCATATCTGTGAAACTGTCAACCTCAAACATTGTACCACATTTACAGGCCTTCTGAAGATGATCTTTTTGGTAGGGTCTTTTAAAACTAATTCCTACCCTGATTTTAAATTGTGGCTTTATTGGAATGTTAGTTTTTAATTTTTTGCTTTTACGATTTTACAGTTCTAATTATACTGTACAAGTTGAAGTTGTTTGGGCAGTTCTTGAACTGGAAAGGCAACATATAAGCAGCCTAAATGATAAAACGGATAGATAAAGTACTCTAGGTGCCCTAAACCTGTATCCGTTCAGTGAATAGCTTATATGGGAGGCATGGGAATTTGGGCTGAGAACACAGGCATAAGATTGGAGACTTCAAGGATGACAGAAGACAGGCAAACTGAGATGCCACCCTGGAAGAACCAGATAAGCAGTAGAGCAAAATGTAATAGGGTGGTTGTGGGGTTATTGGCAGGTAGAAGGCATCATGCTGTGGAGGTTGTCTGAGGAGCAGTGTGTGTGAAACTGATGGAAGTGAACTTGAGGTTGCTGCTGGACTGGGGTATGTGCATGTTGCAAGTCCCTTGCTGCGCTGATCTTACTACGCTCTTCTAGAGAAAGCCTGAGAGGAGTGGGTCAGCAAAAGTTGAGAGGAACTAACCAGAGCTCTGCTTCAGCAGAACAGGAACTTTTTGTGAAGGATCTTATGGTATATCCTTGTTTTGTGGCTGGAAGATAGATCTCCTACAGGTGAGGCTAGTAATCCCCGGTAGAATTCTTCTCATGCTTAATGGAAGTGTGCTTACTACAGATCAAGAGTAGTGAAGACCACAGGGAGCTCTTGTTGCTTGTGGCAGTGAAGCAGGTTTTTGTTGCCTGAACTCGGTTGTACAAGTTACAAGCTTGGGGAATAAGCGAGATGGTTCGAGGGCCTGTTGTTTTATCTCATCTAAATGCTGCAGAGGTGAAGCTCTAATTTTCAAAGAGTTGTGATTCATCCTTTGAATGAGCATCTTTTAATTTGGAGAGTACATTCATCATGCAGTATGATAGGAATAGGTGGACTTGTTCTGTGCTGACTGCTCTTCACTCCCATGGCTTAAAAGTACACAGTGTGATCTCAGTCTCACAGTGCATTAATGTGTAATTAATCTATGTGTGCTTGAGGTACAGTTTCTTTGCATCCCATGACATATTTGGAATTATAATTTTCGACAGATCTATCTTGCTTCCAGGATTAGAACAGATGTAGAAATTGTGTTAATCTAGAGCTATTTTCATGCAGTATAAACTGACTTTTATCTGAAGTTATTTTGCAACACCATAAAATTTTGAACCTGTGTTCTTATTACATAACAATAGCTTGTCTTGCTGAAAGCTCTTGTGATCCATACACAGGAGGAGTTTAATAATTGGTATGAAAAAATGAGAATGGAAGAGTAAGAGATGCCTAATGTAGAATACCATGTGGCCTTATTTCTTAGACTGCATCAGTTTGTTGTGGGAATCATTTATTTGAACTGATCTTCAAAATAAGTAGCAGGCTGACCTAGTTCCTTCCTGTGGTGCTGCTACTAGAGCATCCTGTGCGAGGCAGGTGGGGAACAGCTGTCTTCCTGCATCTTATCTGCCTCTTTAAACCCTCTCCTGGCTGCATCTTTGTATTGACACCAGTTTGTTTCAAGGCTAAGTGCCAAGGGCCACTCTCACAGTGCTTGGGGTTGCAGTAGGGCTTGTAGGTTGTGTCCCTTCCCTCCATGCTTCAGACAACTTCTCTGTACATTGCTAAATGATAGCACTTCTCACATGGTAGTGCAGATAGCTGCTGCTGCTTTCCAGGCACAGGTGGTCTTCACCCAGTTTCATTCTCTGCTGCTCTGTAGCTAGTCAATCCTGACCATTGTTAAGCCCTTCTAAGCCCACTGACTTCAATGGATTTAGAAGGGCTTAATTCTGCACCGTTTCTGCTTAAAAATGAATCCAGTGGTGTTCCGTATGAAGTTATGCTTTTCTTTGAGATGGAAAGTAGTGAATGGTTGCTTTAAAAAACTTATTGTAGATGCCTCTTGGTTCAGGAAAATGGTTGTCTGTTGTAAAAAGAACAAAGTTTGAGCCCAGTAGCACCTTTAAGACGACAAAGTTTAATTCTGATTATAAATGGATTTAAACTTTGTTTTTCTTAAAGATGTCACTGGACTCAAACTTTGTTCTGTTACTTCAGACCAACACAGCTACCCATCTGAATCTATTGTAAAAAGAGTTTCATTTTATTAAATAACAGCACGAGCAGTACAAGAATAATAACCTTAGAGGAGGATGTGTTGCTTCACTTTCCCCTGTTTTCTATTGCCATTCAGAGTAGGAGATATATAAATCTGAGACTAGCCTCAGAATGTACCCTGCTTATCATGTTCTTGCTCCAAGTTGTTAGGCAATGGAACTAGGTATTTTGTGGGGCCACAGAGATGCTGCTGTTGGGGCATCAGTGTTAAAATGTTAAACAATTTATTGTGATGTTCTGTTTGCCCTGCCCAAGGGTATGAAAATGGACTGGATTTTTAATAAGGCCTCTTGCTGTCTTATAATTGTCTGTTTGAAGTAAATTACAAGTGTAAAACATATGCAAGTATCTGTTTTGGGACAGCAAGGGTATGTCTCCGTAGCTGCTGAAGAGCAGTTAATGAATTATTATTTCATGGGTGTGTAAAAGGCTATGTGGTTTTTTTCCCCCATAGTTGTTAAAAATAATATATAGACCAGCAACATGTCTTGCCATGTTGCTGTTAATGAGTACTTCTCATTTCACATAGAGATTGGTCCTGTCTGTGTTTAGATATTCCTGTGACAACAGATCCTGGAGAGAAAAATGATGACTTAAAATGAGAAGGAGGGGGAAGAAGATGGGCCACTGTGAGAGACAGCTTCAGAAGAGCAACCCAAACTCAGCTGTTTTTTGTTGCTGTTCAGAAAGGAATTCTACTACAGAAGGTAAAACAACATTATTTTTAAGAGCTCAAATAATTTCTGTTTTCCTAAAAGCCCTCCTATTTCTCTGCATATCAAAATCCAGATAAGGCTGCTCATTTCCAGCCTGTGGGTGGGCTCAGTTTGTGACATATCCTGTTGGTGTGCATTGTTTTCTGTGTGTGCGTTTTTGTTCTTTGTTTTTTTGGTAGGAGGAGCAAATGGTGACATCTTTAAGTAGTATCATATGGGAATTGGATTACAATTTTATGTATACTTTGCTTTTATTTAGATATTCGTATGTTTTGGCATGAAAGGGATTCTTTGGGATTTTGGGATGATGATGATGGTGTAAAAATTGCTTGGAAACCTGTTATTTATTCACTTTTACTCCTAATTATGCATGCAGGCTTCAGTAGTACTGTGTTGCAGGGCTGAAGTGGTATAGAGGTGTGTGATGCGCTTTATAGCTACAGAACTGGTTTTGTCACTTTTGTGAGGCTACATAATTTCAAATTTAGCTGTCAAAAGTGTACAAATATTTAGTTTGTGTAGGACTGTTTGAAACCCTTATTGAAGGTTTGTTCGGACGAAGAGACGAAACGGAACTCAGTCCGGAGGTTCTCGTCAACAATCACAATAACTTCATATATTTCAATAATCACAATAATTTCATGTATTTTCATCAACTGTATTCATTGTCACAGTAATGTTATTGACTTGAGATCAATAACATAATTGGTATAATGTTTGAATATATTTAGCGTCTTGTATGCCAGTCTGTTCATTACATGTTTATCCATCTTTGGACTGGATTCTCCACTTTAGTCTTAATCCCAAGGTGGAAGCAGGGGATCCCCTGCTCCCAGTTCCCATTGGCAGATGTCACTTCCAGGGGAAACCCCAAAGTGACTCCTCTCTAAGAGTTGTCGGAAATCTGTAGTTTTATTATAGAGTTTTCAGCAATTCCTAGAGAGGACTGACATCAATTCTGGGTTGTTCTTGAAAGTGATGTCTCTGATGGCACTCCTGCCCAGGTCCCTGTGCCTTCTATCTTGTCTTCCACTGGCTTGCCAGGCCATCCCCCATTCTTCTATTCAGTCCTCCAGTGTTTCACATGCACTTGCATTGCAGAATTGATCCCTACCAATAAAATCATAACACTGGCTCTTTATCTGTCAAATGACTCTAATGCCATGTGATTTCTTGTCACATGACATGATTGCAGCTGAGTGGGTTCTGTGGTGCAGCTTGGGTGGTACAAGTATGCCCTGGGTCTGGAATGGTTGAAGACCACTCCCCTCTTTTGAAATCTTAAAGTTGTATGTTGTTCATAGAGAAATAAATGAATAAGGCATACTCATTCATGGAGGGTAATCGGCTTGACACAGTGTAAAGAATTTGTTAACACTGCAGAAATACTAAAAGACTAAGAAAAATAACTTCTGGTTTCTGGGTTGGGTGCCCGAGAGCATAAATGCTTTGTTCATACAAAGTCCATAAAAATCTCTTCATGCTTTCATTAAGTACTATAAAATAAAATCATTCCAGTCAACTTTGTGAGTTTTTAAAAAGAGCTTCTATTTTAAGTTCTGTTTAAAATAGCGCATGACCTATGACTTTGGCTTTGATGTTAATGTGGTGTGGGGGGACCTAATGAATGGTGCTGGTTTTCAAGAACGGGCTTGTTCGTGTGTGGATGAATAATATTTTTCTGCTTGGAGATTATTTACTTTTCCAGAAATAATGAATCTTGTTCCAGCTGTATTTGTTTTGGGTTTTTTCTCTCTCTTAAGAACAAAAGAAGAGCCCTGCTGGATCAGACCAGTGGTCCATCTAGTCCAGCATTTTGTCTCACACAGTGGCCAACCAGTTCCTCTGGAGGGCCAACAACAGGGCAAAGAGGCCTTCCCCTGATGTTGCCTTCTGGCACTGGGATTCAAAGATCAATTCTGAACATGGAGGTTCCCTTTAGTCATTGTGGCTAATAGCCATTGATAGACATATCCTCCATGAATCTATCGAATCCCCTTTTAAAGCTGTTTATTCTTGTGGCCATCACTACATCCCCTGGCAGCAAATCCCACATTTTAATAACTCTCTTTATAAATAAGTATTTCCTTTTATCTGTCCTGAACCTACTGCCCATCAGTTTCATTGGATGCCCTCAAGTTCTAGTATTTTTGGAGAGGGAGAAAAAAATTCTTTGTCAGCTCTCGCCACCCTATTCATAATTTTATAAACCTCTATGTCTCCCTCTTAGTAGTCTCTGAAGTCCCAGACTCTTCAACCTTTCCTCATAGGGAAGGTGCTCCAATCCCCTAATCATCTTGGTTGCCCTCCTCTGTAGTTTTTCCACCGCTGCAGTGTCCTTTTGGAGATACAGTGATCAGAACTGTACAGAGTTTTCCAAATGAGGCCGCACCATAGATTATACAGGGGCATTTCAGTATCATCTGTTTTATTCTTAGTCCCTTTCCTAATAATCTCTAACATAGAGTTTGCCTTTTTCACTGCTTCAGCACACTGGGTTGACACTTTGAGCTATCCACTAGGACCCCAAGATCTTTCCCCCCTCTGTCTCAGCAAGTTCAGACACCTATACTTGAAACTGGGATTTTTTTGTCCCAGTGTGCATCATTTTACACTTACCAACATGGAACTTAATTGGCCACATTGTCGCCCATTCAAACAGTTTGTGGAGGCCCTCTTGGAGCTCTTCACAGCCATCCTTGGTTTTCACCATCCTGAATACTTTTGTGTCATCTGCAAACCTGGCCATTACACTACTCACCCTTAGTTCCAGATCACTGATGAATAAATTAAATAGTACATGCCCCAATACAAATGTTTGTAGGACCCCACTGCTTACTTCTTCCCATTGTGCAAACTGTCCATTGATTCCTACTCTTTGCTTCCTGTCATCTAGCCAGTTTTTAATCCATAAGAGAACCCGTCCTTCTATTGTTTTCACTTTCCATGGGTCATGGAATGTCTTTCATCTTTTTCTTAGGCTGACGTCTGTTTGTCTTAGAGTCAAGCTTTCAGGCTCTATAGAGGTGACCTTTGTTGTTTGTTTCCATTAATAGGTGCTGCTTTATGTGATGTCTCAGTTGTGTGACATCATCTGCTGGTGACCAGCTGTCTTGGGCTCATTGCAGTTACCACATGGTCAACATGGGTTGTGAACTGAAATGTGTGTATATACAAATGGGATTTTTAAAAAAGTGAAAGTTAGTCACATGAGTGAGTACGGTGACAGGTCTTGGGCTCATTGCAGTTACCACATGGTAAACATGGGTTGTGAACTGAAACGTTATGTGTGTATATACAAATGGGATTTTTTTTAAAGTGAAAGTTAGTCACGTGAGTGAGTACGGTGACACTGAGGCTGCACTTCAGAGAAGATGGTCATGTTCTTACCATCTATCAAATGAGGATCAAATGCATTGCCAGGACAATAAAAAAGATACATGTTTACGTGTGTAAAAGGCATGCTGATGCTTTTAAATTGCTGTTTATCCTACAGATGAAGTAATGCTGGAACTAAACAATACTGGGAACATTCTCCTGTTGATCCTTCTAGTGGTTTGGCAAAATAAGCAAATCAGGGGGTTGGATCCAGTGCAGGGCTTCTGTGGGTGCAAGGGCTTGTACCTGCACAGCACAACATTTCTCAGTTCCCCTCTCTTGCCCGTGGCAGACCAAAATATTCCTTGAAATCCTGTGTCTGAGTGTCCTCTCTCTCCCAGGAGTAGGATTTTGAATGACAGTTTGGGCTGCTGGGGGACGGGGGGACCCAGAATAGTTGTGTGCTGCGGGTGGAAGTCTTTGCATCCATAGAAGCACTGGATCCACCCCAAGGAGTGTGTTTGGTGGATGTGATGACAAATAACAAGGTTTTTGCCAGCCTACTTCCTGCTTGCTTTTGGGGGGCAGCAGAGCCAGAGTACCCTTTTGCTGCCAAATGGAAGCCTTGCAGAGCCAACTTGCCCATAAAGCAGAGGCAGGCTCTGTTTCTCATTACTGCTTGTAGTTGAAAGGCTGAGTCCTATGCTGTTTTTCTCCTACACACATTCGTATCTTTATTGGGGGGGGGGAGTGTGTTTTGTGAGTTGTGAACAGCAGCACAAATATATTTCTCAAGCAAGATAAAACAGATTAGGCCGTCTTTTCCAGCACAAGATGTACACATTTCAGAATCCTCCTTGTAGGTTGGTTTAGTTTAACTTACAGCAGCATTTGACACAGTCGACCACCCTCTACTGACTCACCGCCTCACAGACATGGGAATCCATGGGGTGGCCTTGTAATGGTTTACCTAATTTCTCCACAGTTGGGGACAGAGGGTGGTGCTGGGAGGGGCAGTTTCTTCGAGGTGCCTGCTGGAATGCAGGGTTCCTCAGCCAGCACCTATTCCGCCTGTGCTGCTCTGGATCCAGTTCAAGGTCTTAGTGTTGATCTTTAAGGCTCTGAGTGGTTGGGACCGCCTCTCTCAATATGTCCCTGGGAGAACATTACACTCTAGCAATAAGAACCTTCTTGTGGTCCCCGGACTGAGAGAGGTCCGGCTGTCCTTGACTAGGGCTGGGGCCTTTTCAGCCCTGGCCCCTGCCTGGTGGAATTCTCTGCCTGAGAATATCCATGCCCTACAGGATGTATTAAGAGATGTTCTGCCAAGCATTTGGTTAAGAACAGCAATGGTTGGCACTCTCATACCCTCCTGCTCACTCCTTCATACCCCATTTATCCAGGGGGCTGGTGGGAACAGAAATTTCTTGTTATCTTAGACAATGTAATGTACTGTTTGATTAATATATTGTTTTTAGTAGTATTCAATGTCATTTAATGGATTATTATTGTGTTGGTTTTTATTTAAGCCACCCTGAGCCCTACTGCAGGGAAGGACAGCCTAATAAGTTGAAAATAATAATAATAATAATAATAATAATAATAATAATAATAATAATAATAATAATAATAATAATAGCAGCAGCAGCTAATGTTATGGTCAAACAGCACATTCCTGGAGTAGGAAGGGCTATAGTCCTGTACTTGAATACTTCAACGCTCCCCATCTTGTATTTCTGTAATTGATAATATGGCTGTGTGGTAAGCAAGAGCAGCTGCCCTTTCTTTGATATCTGGGAAGCAGAGCACTTCAAAATACAGGAAACGGGTGCCAGGAATACAGCATCTGTTATATAATGATTTTCTCTGCCAAGTGACATTCAGACTGCGAGGTGTGATATGTATGAGTCTCTGCACATGCTTTCATTTTTCACAATTATTTTTAGTAAGCTTGTTTTTTTTAGTTCTTTTATAGAAAAAAAACAAGGAGGCCTGGTTAGCCAAAGAAACTATGTCCTTGGCTGGTATTTGTTGCAGCCTAGTGCTCACTTTCAAGATAGGTTTTCCTGGAAAGTTCTGCTAGCACAAGCTGTGTTTCAGGGTTTTGCTGCAAAATTGGCTCTGTTGCATTCATCTTGGTGAAGAATGAGCCACCTTGCTTACAAGAAAGAAAAAACTATGAATGCTTTGACACTTTCAATGAGCTATCCACTAGTTTTCTTGCCAAGAGTTCTGAGTGATACTGACATGACATGAAGCCTCTCAAAGGTAACAAAGACTTATGTTACTTAATTTTACATTAAAGGTAAAGGTAAGGTAAAGGTTTCCCTTGCTCAAAAGCCAGTTGAATCCGACTCTAGGGGGTGGTGCTCATCTCCGTTTCCAAGCCGAAGAGCCAGCGTTGTCTGAAGACTTCCCCGTGGTCATGTGGCCAGCATGACTAAACACTGAGGTGCATGGAACGCTGTTACCTTCCCACCAAAGCGGTACCTATTTATCTACTTGCAATTTCTTGCTTTCAAACTGCTAGGTTGGCAGGAGCTGGGCCCAGAGACGGGAGCTCACTCCAATCTCCACATAAACACCTCCAAGGAGGGAGAACTCACAGCATCCCCAGGCAACTGATTCCACCACAAAATTGCCCTTATTGTTAAAAAGGTTTTATTAATATCCTGCTGATATATCCCTACCCATAATTTAAACTCATTATTACGAGTTTTATCCTCTACTACCAAATGAAATAGAGCTCTACCCTCCTTGAAATGACAGCTCTTCGATTACTTTAAAAGAGTAGCTCATTAGGGAACTTTGGTCTCCCTAACATGTTTCTATCTTGTTTGAACAGCGGGAGCCCCTAACAACTCACGTTTTTTAAAAAAAACATCCTTCACTTGCTACTTTTCCTTACAACATTATTTCCCATGGAATCTTTCCCAACATCCCTAAATTTACTAAAATCAGCCCTACTAAAATCCAACATGTCTGACTACAAATACTCTTACTATCTCATAAGAGAGAGAATTCTAACATATGATCATTTCTGCCTAACATGCCCACCCTGTCACCACATCTACCAGCTCTTCCCTATTAGTTAAAATCAAATCTAAAATAGCTGATGCCCAAGCCACCTGTTCTATCTTTTGAAAGAGGAAGTTATCCATCAAACATTTTCAGAAATTACATTACCCTGGGTGCTTGGCCCAATAGGTCTTTCAACGTACATCAGGGAAATTGAAATTACCCTTAGCCACTAGATCATATTGTTTGGACACATTGGGCAGTTTTCCCAAGGGGGAGAGCATCCTCCTCTTCTTCCTGATCAGGCAGTCTGTAACAAACTGCAACCACAATGCCATTGGTACATCCATTCCTTATTCTCACCAAGACACTTTCCTCAGGGGCATCACATCTATCATCCAATATTTCCTGACAAACATACCCTTTTCTAACACAAAGCCGTACTTTCTCTTGTCCAACTCCTGAGGTTCTTTTTAGACAACTCATATCCCTCCATTGCCAGACTCCAGTCATGAGAATATCCTACCAGGTCTCCGTAATGGCTATTAAATCATATCCCTCTGTCTGGATTAGAAATTCAACATCCTCCTGCTCATACCCCACACTTTGGGGATTAGTATACATTAGTATAGAGATATCTAACATGGTGAGGGGGGTTCCGTGTGCCATTGAAGCTGACAGCAACACTGTAAAGGGTATAAACTCCTAGCAGAGTCATTCAGGGTGGAATTGTCTTAGCTCAGACACCAGACTAAGATGTATCCACTCCCCTAAGGGCCAATGGCCACATTAGCAGAAGAGAATAGATAGTTCAATTGGTGATGGGGGCAGAAGAATCCTTGAGGGATAGCTACTGGGTAGTAGCATAGTGGAAGGTGATACTGGCAGAGGATGTTTCGTAGACTGTGGCAGAGTCACTTCAGCTAACCCTAGTTAGTACTGTGCAGAAGAAGGCATTGGTAAACCACTTCTGACCAGCTCTTGCCTTGAAAACCCTATGTTTAGATGATCCAAAATGAAAAAGGTATCGTGCTGGAAGATTAAACCTCCAGGTCAGATAGCACTCAATCAGCTACTGGGGAAGAGCTTTGGACAAGTATGAGTGGTGCTATTCTTAATGACACAACTAGACCAAAGATGAAAGGATGTTCAGTTGTTGATGTGAATGGATGCAAAAGGAAAGTCCAAAGCTGTTCAACACACATAATAGGAACATAGAATGTGAGAAGTATGAATCAAGGGAAGCTCACAATCATAAAATGAGAAATGGAACATTTAAACATTGCAATCCTGGGACTGAGTGAACTGGATGGGACTAGGACATTTTCTGTCAGAAAATTAAAAAGTGTTTTACTTGGAGAAAGACAAACACAGACGAAACAGAATTGTACTAATAGTGAGGTGGGATGCAAGTCTGACTAAATATCAGTCAGACTTCATTGAAAGCCTATCAATATAACCCCAGCCACAGATGATGATGAGGAAGAAATTGAAAGCTTTTATGCCAGTGTCCAGGGAGGAATTAATAGCACACCTAAACAAGATGTGCTGATAATCATAGGTGACTGGAACGACAAAGGAGGAAACAAAGCAGAACCAAATATTATTGGAAGATTTGGACTAGGAGCATGAAATGAAGCAGGAGAGCAACTCATAGAATTCTGTGAAGACAACAATTTGTTCATTGCAAACACACGTTTCAGGCAACCAAATAGACAATTGTATAGATGGACATTACCCGATGGCCAATATAGAAACCAAACACGTAACATAATCAGAAGCAGAAGATGGAGAAGCTCTTTTCTGTCTGCTAAAACAAGACCAGGAGTTGATTTTGGTACCGACCATGAAGTGTTAATATATAAAATTAGAATAAAAGCTGAAGAAAAGCACCAAAACATTCACAGTGCCAAAATACTGTCTAAACAACATTCCTGAAGAGTTTAGAGACCATATAAAGAACAGCTTTGCATTATTAAGTTTAAGTGAATGTGAACCAGAACTCAGAGGTATTATCAAGGAAGAATGCACAGAGACTATCCCTGTAGCCAAAAGAAAAGAAAAGCCTTGATGGATGACTGATAAAATTCTTAAAACTGCGAATGATAGATGAAAAACAGAAGGTGATAGAATCTGGACTATAGAGACAAAAAGAACTATTATAATAATTAGTGTAAAGAGATAGAAGAACAACAACAACAAAAAGGAAGAATAAGATATCTGTTACACAAGATCCAAGAAATCAAAGGGAAATTTAAAGCACAGTTAGGCACACTGAAAGATCAGCATGGAAATACATTAACTGAACAGGACAAAATAAATAAAAGATGGAGCAATACTCTGAAGAACAAGAGATAAAAGGTTGAAGAATCTTTTGAAGAAGATCTTACCGTTTCAGAAAGAGAAGTGAAAGTTCCAATGAGAGCAATTGGGGGAAACAAATCCCCAAGAGTAGATGGGATATCAATAGAGCTATTCCAAGCCACAGAAATGGGATCCATCAAAATCATAACAAGATTGTGCCAGCAAATAAGGAAAACAAAATAATGGCCCACAGTCTGGAAGCATTCATTTCTCACTCAAGTAAAGCGATGCTCAAAATCTTATGGCAAAGATTGTTACTGTATATGGTATGAGAAATGCCAGATGTCAAGCTGGATTCAGAAAAGGAAGAGGCACTAGAGATCATATTGCAAATTTACATTGGTTACTGGAGACTACAAGACAATTTCAGAAGAAATTCAGCTTGTGTTCCCTAGATTACAGCAAAGCTTTTGACTGGGTGGATAAGGAAAAGCTATGGTTGGCTTTAAAATAAATGGGTGTGCCACCACATCTGATTGCTTTGATGTGCAACCTGTACTCTGGACAAGAGGCTTTTATTAGGACAGAATATGGAGAAACAGAATGGTTTCCAGTTGGCAAAGGTGTCAGACAAGGATGTATTTTATGTCCCTATCTATTCTATCTGTATGCAGAACATATCGTAAGGAAAGGTAGATTTAGATGAAGGTAGAATGAAAATTCGTGGAAGGAATACTAAGCAAATAACACCACATTACTGGAAGAAAGCAGTGAAGACTTGAAATGACTACTGGTGAAGGTTAAAGCAGAAAGTGCCAAAGCAGAATTACAGCTGAACATCAAGACAAAAGTAATGAATACTGGGAAATTACACAACTCTAAAGTTGGCAATGAAGAAATTGAAATTGTTCAAGATTTTCTATTCCTTGGCTCAGTCATCAATCAAAAGGGAGACTGCACACAAGAACTCAGCCAGAAAAGATGCTTAATTGTGAGGATGTGTTGCTGGCGACCAAGATCAAATTATTTCATGTCATGGTATTTCCCATTACTATACATGGATTTGAAAGTTGGACAATGAAGAAAGCTGAAAGGAAGAAAGTAGATTCGTTTGAAATGTGGTGTTGGAGGAGAGTTTTATGGATACTGTGAACCGCCAAAAAGACAAATAAGTGGGTTCTCGACCAAATCAAGCCTGAACTCTCCCTAGAAGCTAAAATGACTAGATTGAGGCTATCGTACTTTGGTCACATTATGAAAAGACAAGAGTCACTGGAAAAGACAATAATGCTAGGAAAAGTTGAAGGCAGCAGGAAAACAGCAAGAACCAACATGAGATGGATTGACTCAATAAAGGAAGGCAGAACCCTTAGTTTTCAAGACTTGAACAAAGCTGTTAATGATCGGACGTTTTGGAGGACATTAATGCATAGGGTCACCATAAATCAGAAGCATCTTGATGGCAGTTAAGATACACACAGATGCACACAAATACCACTAGCCTTGTTCCCCCAAGCCTGATATCCCCTGTATCTCATTATTTTGTTCCACTTCCGAAATGCCTTCCTATTATCAAATCCCCCTCTAAGTTCAAAGCCCCCCAACAGACATCTCCATTCCTCTCGAACATCAATTTAAACCCCTCCCAATAATCTAGCCAAACTCCGACTGAACACATTCTTCCCCATCTTTGTAAGATGGAGCCCATCACAGGAAGGTGAACCGTCCTCAAGAAATCCTAATCCATGATTCCAAAAATCAAGTTGGTCCTGCTGGGGCCATATTGATTTACCTTCAAAATCTACTGCTTCCTCCACCTTCCTCTTCCTCAAACAGGGAGGATATCTCCTATTCAAAAGCGCAAGGAAGCACGAAGAGTGACTCATGCAGAGATGCAGTGTGCCGCCTTCTATTACTTGTACTATTGGTAGACTCAAGTGGTTTTTTATATACCCCCAAATAAAGTTTCGTACTAGAGATACATCAAACCACAAAAGGTTATTAATAGTCCAAATGCTTTCTTCCCTTTCTGTGGCTCGAATGTTAACTATTTTAATTTGCCTTTTTCTTAAAGGAGTAAAATTAGAAGCAATATATAAAACTGTAGGGTTGTTAACAATTAGTTGCAATGTATAGTAGCCATTGGCAGATCCATCTGTGCCAGGGGTGGCCAAACTTGCTTAATATAAGAGCCACCTAGAATAAATGTCAGATGTTTGGGAGCTGCAAGACATGAACAAATATTACATGTTTTTACTAGGAAATATGCAAATTGGCTTTTTATCAACATTAGATGAGACTGTCAAAAATAATAACAAAAGCAGTAAAGGCAGATATTGATAATGATATTTATTTGTCCAATGATATTTGTTTGCTAATGATATTTACCTTCCCCAGCTGCCCTGCCAGGAGCCACACAATATGTGTGAAAGAGACACATGCAGCTCCTGAGCCACAGTTTGGTCACCCCTGATCTATGCCCCACTATGTTTTAGAAATCAAAGCAACTGACAATGCTATTTTAAAGATATAAGCAACAGCAATATTTCAGATGTCTCGGGGGAGGGGAGAGAAGATGGCCACATTTTTGCACTGCACTCAGATGGGACGTCTATGTTTTTTAATTCTAGTTGCCTAATCCTTCTTCCTCCTGTTGTTGGCATGGAAATGGAATTTTTAAAAGCTTTCCACAGCTGTGCAGACATTTAGTTCAATTAGCTTCTGCTAGTTGCAGTCATGTGATGTAACTTGTACTGGTGAAAAATACAATGAGACTGGAGCCCAAACTATAACAAATATTTCAGTTTTTCAGGAAGGATATATGATATTTTGAAGCTAAGAAGATATTTCCTAAGAAGACATTAACTCATTGCTTGCTGCAAACACGGATCGCTATCCTCCACATCAGGAACCGACAACCTGAAACAAAAGCCATATAATACATTTTGATTAAGACCAACCAAAATGTCCCCAAAACAGCATGCAAGCATTTGAATTTTCCTTAACTCTTTATCAGCTTGGATGTTGAAAAGTTAAAAATGGGTGTGGAGAGCAACCTTTCATGCCGTGGTATAAAGAAGTCTTTATCTGCATCCCATAGCATTCTTAGGTGAACACAGCTAATTGGTATCAGACTGTGCCCCTGGCATGTTGGGAAGAATAAAACAATAGCAGCATCCCATTTGTTGTTCAGTCGCACAGTCGAGTCCGACTCTTCGTGACCCCACTTTGCAGCATCCCATAGGAAATACAATAACCAGCAGTTTGGGACTTCCATTGTCTTAATTTTTGTGACACACAGTATGCTTCATTTGATCAGTACCACATAATTCACATTTAACAATAAAAATATCTTCAACTACATTAGAAGCAGAAAACCAGCCGGGGAGGCAGTAGGGCCCTTGGATGACCAAGGGATGAAATGATTACTAAAGTATGATAAGGAAATGGCAAAGAAGCTGAATGCATTTTGTGCCTCTGTTTTCACTGTGGAAGATGGGAGGGGTGTCGAAAGATGCGAGTCGGATTGAGGTGACGAGAGGAAATCCTATGACTGATGGACAGATTAAAAACTGTCAAATCACCAGTCCCAGATGGCATACAACCAAGAGTTCAGAAAGAACTCAAATGTGAACTTGTGGTTTTCCTGACAAAAATAGGCAGACGTTCACTAAAATCTGCCCCCATTCCCAAGGACTGGAAGGTAGCTAATATAACCTCCATCTTTTAAAAGGGTTCCAGAGGAGATCTGGGAAATTACAGGTGATCAGTCTAACATCGATACTGAGTAAATTGGTGAAATCTGTTATCAAAGATAGAATTAGTAGACACCATGATGGACAAAGACCATTGAGGAAGAATCAGCATGGATTCTGTAAGGGACAATCTTGTCACACTAACCTTTTTGAGGGGGTGAACAAACATGTGGACAAGGGTGACCCAGTAGATATTGTTTACCTAGACTTCCAGAAAGCTTTTGATAAAGTTCCTCATCAAAGGCTCCTAAGTACTCAGCAGTCATGAGATAAGAGGACAAGTCCTTCTGTGAATTAATAACTGGTTAATTACCCTGACCTGGAAAGCCAAGGCAAGCCCAATCTCCTCAGATCTCAGAAGCTAAGCAGGGCCGACCATGGCAAGTATTTGGATGGGAGACCTCCAAAGAATACCAGGGCCAAGAGGCAGGCTATCAAGCCACCTTTCTGAATGTCCTCCTTGCCCCAGTAGGAGTAGCCAGAGGTCACCATGACTTCCAGGCACATGCACACACACAAAACTGCAAAAAAACCAAATACTGAAAAACCCACCTGGTTAATTAACAGGAAACAGAGAGTGAGTATAAATGAGCAGTTTTCACAGTGGAAGGTGGGAAGCAGTGGGGTACTGCAGGGCTCAGTACTAGGCCCGGTGCTTTTTAACTTCTTCATTAATGATTTGGAATTGAGAGTAAACAGTGAGGTGGCTAAATTTGCAGATGACACTAAGTTTTTCAGGGCTGTGAGAACCAGGGAGGATTGTGAGGCAGTCCAGAGGGATCTGTTAAAGCTGGGCAAGTGGGCATCAGCATGGCAAATGAGGTTCAACGTGGGCTAATGCAAAGTAAACCACATTAGAGCCAGAAATCCTTACTATAAATATATGTTGATGGGGTCTGAACTGGTGGTAACTGACTAGGAGAGTAATCTTGGGGTCGTGGTAGATAATTCACGAAAGATGTCAACTCAGTATGTGACTGCAATAAAAAAGGCAAATGCTATGCTGGGGATTATTAGGAAGGGGATTGAAAACAAATCAGCCAGTATCATAATGCCCCTGTATAAATCTGTGGTGTCGCCTTATTTGGAATATTATGTACACTTCTGGTCATCATATCTCATAAACGATATTATGGCATTGGTAAAGGTGTAGAAAAGGGCAACTAAAATGATTAACCCCTGGCGAAATTAATAGCAGGAACAGTGGGAAGTGTGGGAAGTACAGCTCTTGTGTGAGTGGGTGAAGGCAGTAACTTCATTCAGTGCACATACTGAAACACTTAGCAGCATTTCAGGTGTAGATTACTTGGTACTACTAAAAGAAAAGCACAATGAAAATGTGTAGCTGTCTTCCCAGTCTGCTTATATTTTAGAATCCCATGCAATTGAAGCTTTAACGGAGTCTTCAAATGCATTGCCGTGTTTAACTTGGGGGAGGGGGAGCAGGAGCACTTTTCCGTAATATATATGGAAAATTATTGAGCATTTAGCTCATCTTCAGTGTTGCTTTATAGGGTTTTACCTTACTAAAATGTCTGTTAGAAACACATTTATATCAGACCCCATCAGCATTCTGTGGTGTCTGCAGTTGCTGGTAACTTTTCATGTAATTTTCCAGACAAACCCAGTTTTGGCTACAGCAGAACTGGTGTGTCACATCTCTTACCTGCTGATGCTGATTTGCTTGGGCCATTTCTCAAAATGGTGGTGTCAAAATTTAGTGAAGCATTCCCCCACATTGCACTACTAACAACTGCATTACTAGGCAAATAAGGCACACAAGTTAGTGTACTGGATTTTGCTTGGATTTTACTACATGCCTTAATTTAGGATATCATTCTAGCATTAAAATACATTGACTTTCCATAGTAACAGAGAAATGGTCTCAAGGCTGTCACTTATCTTCCAAGTTCTGTGGAGGATCCTCCAAGATGAATTCTGAAGACAAAGTTAGTGTTGTCTTCTGGTCCATTGGTGTGTCTCTGATCATAAAGTCTTTTATGAAGGATTTCTCCTATTACTTAGGTGAGCTTTAGGCTCACTTCTAAAGACAGAACACTTCTAAAGACAGAACAAGTCATAGTGACATCTTGGGATCCCCTGAATGAATCGTTCTTAAGGCATGGACTAAAACCTGGAGTCTTATTTAGAACTGTCAAGAACTTGCTTTTAACGAAGACTGTAGTTGTAGGAAAAGCTGGTGTAGACTTCATGAACTGAAGTGGGAAGGCAGAAATTTAGCAGCTGCAGTTTTGTCTTCTACTGCATTTGATCACACAATCTACACATAAGGCTTGTAGATCTCCATAGGACTTGCAGTAATCTGTATTTTTGGCAGTTTGCAGGTCTGAAAGTTAGAATTGTTTCCCACCCAAGCATTACTTGCAAGAACAGTTTTTATAGTGTTATAATAAAAACATACGGTAACTTTATTCATTAAAAGGCATCATATTTTTCTTTAAAAAGTGCAGTATAAATATCTAAATAAATGTTAAAAGGATCTGCACATTTAAAGTGAAGATTAAACTATGCTGCACTGTAATCCTTGTATATTGTGGTGGTGGATTTTCATTTTCAGTAGTAGATCTTTACTACCTGATGCATCATCAGGTGGTGGGAATTTATTTACCAGATTTTTCTGGGGCTGGGAATGCTAGGTTTGTGATCAGCTAGTGCAAATGACAGCTATAGTGATAACTTAGCTTATTGTACATTGAGAAGTCCTTACATGTTCTTTGCTTTAAAACATGAATAATCAGATGCTGCTTACAACCTTTAGGAACACACAGAATCTTGGGCAGCTGCCATATGCTCTTCAGACAGATTGTTCCATCAAGAATATATTACTTGGCTGTAACTTGATTATTCCAGAGCTCTGCTATACAGCTGTTTTGTGTGCACCTCTTTCTGTTGTCCATTCAGGGCAAATGTTTCTCAAGTACCTTGTATTTTGTCTGTCCTTTTACAAAGAGTTTTGTGTCTGGGTCTGAAAGGCTAATGTTTTATAATGCTTATGACCTGTGCTTGAATTGTTTTCAGTATGGAATGCCTTAAATTGAGAGACCTTAAATTGGTATCTGAAACTACTCTTTAAATAAAAAATTGTTCATTTGTTGTTTGCATATTCCCTAAATAAAAATGCATGCTGACAAGTTCTTATAACCATAAAACATGTATTAACATGTTCGGGTAATGTGTCAGGATCCTCAGGTGAGTTGCAGAAGCCCCACTTTCTGGATGTTGAGCTCCTGTTGAACTGCCTTTTTGTTAGAATTTGAATGAATCCGCTGCTGGTGCATATGCCTCCTGTCTCTCCTGAAGTGAGAGGAGCAGTGGGACGGGATGTCAAGATCACTCAGCAGTGGAAAAGATTCCTTTTTCAGCACAGGCACATTCACGTACATTTGTTCTTCATCTACCTGTCACATGACTCTTATTTGGTTATGATGTCATGTGATTTCTCATCATATGCTTTTCAGCTCAGTAGCTTCCGCACTACAGCTTGGGAGGTGAGGGTTTGGAAATGCTGAAGACCACTGTCTGGGACACTCCTCCCCGCCATCATCTCTACCAAATGACAGTCCCAGGATCTCAGTATTCCACTCAGTGTCACTTAGCAAGAGACCTGGGGGGCATGGGGAGCAGCTGTTGGTGTAATTTCACTTCTGGGTTTTCCCAGAAGTCACACCTCTCTAGGAATTGCCCAGAGAGGTTGTGATGTCACTTCCTGGTTTTTTCTGGGGATGATGTCATGCCATTAGCCAAATGGTCACTTTTCAAAAAATATATATCCTGCTGCTGCTAGGAGTAGTGGCAGGGAACAAGAGCCAGGGGGAAAGGGATCCCTCCCCTCAGGGGGTGAGCAAAAGTAATTCACCAGATAATGGGTTAGATCCTGACAATAATGTCTGCTAATGGGAGCATGAGTGATTGTCACCAATTTGCCCCTCATACTGTTTTTAGGAGTCTCTTATTTCTAGGAATGACATTCATGAAGGTAAGTGGGCTGCTATGGGAGAACGGAGGCAGGGAACCTTTGATTCTGCTAACAGAAGTACATTAATAATGGAAATGATCACTAGAACCCACCACACTAGGCTTGTATTAAGGGAGACTGTCTGTGCTGTCCAGGTTATTTTCATGAGCTCTACCTCCCAAGGCCCAGTTACTAAAGCCACCAGCAACTGGAATGGTAGGTGTGAGAGAGAAGGACAAACATCTGGGATTCTCTTAAGTTGACGGGCCCAGCTTTTTCAGTGTCCCATTAAGTCCCAATAGGCAATGCAGTATTTTATTACTCTTGTGTAAAACAACAAGACCAATAAAATAAAACTGTTCATAGCAACTGGTGGCCACCAAGGAATACCCTGGAGTACCAGGATCGTGACATGGAGACAGGCAATGGCAAATCACCTCTGAATGTCTCTTGCCTTGAAAACCCAATGGGCTCGCCATAAATCAGCTGAGACTTGATGGCAAAAAACAACAGATTTGGGAATTGTAAGCCATTTGGAAAAGTCGAGTATAAGTACATCAAATAATGATATTTTAAAAACTAAATAGAACTTTTATACAGTCTCAGAGGATACGTTACGCATTTTTAAGAGTATTAACTTAATATGACTATTTTTAAAAAAATGTAATATTCTAAGATCATGACAATTTTTTATTTCTCATTGGGATCAACACTAGAAGGTGCTGCTTTTCCCGAGTGTTGACTTCTGTTTCAATATGGCCCTTCTCCTTGATTATATAATTATCCTGCCCTCAAAAACAATTCAACCAGCATCAAGGGCTTGTGACAGTAGTTACTGGTCAGATAATTGTTCTCCATGAGGTGAAAGGTAAATGTCCATGTTGCTGAGATGTCAGATACAAATAGGTATAGCAGGAATACTGAGCCAATTGCAAAAATCTGGTAGTTACTAGGGTTAGAAGAATATTGAAAGGTAAACCAGAAGGATCTGTGGATGTTATCTGTGGTGATTTGCCAGTTCTCGGCCCTCCATGTCAAGTCATTATATAAGTACAGAACTGTTGTGTGATGACAATCATTTTCCTGTTCTCCCAAGAGTCTTAAATTAATTTCTAACATGATATGCTCACATTAATTTCAGCTTTCATTTTAAACCAGGTTATGTTTAAAAGAAGTGTATAGCTGAAACCTGAATTCTGATTTATTTATTTTTAAACTTAAATCTCTATTTTTGTCATTGCTGATCCTAATTTGGTCTAAGACATGCCCCCATGTATTCAGAATCTTAAAACTAAAGCCATCTTGGCCAATAGGACTGCATCCGGCAAATTAATGGGGAGTCAGTCACCCTTGCTCCTTTGATGTCACAATTGAGCCTGTTAGTTACCCAACAAAGGCTTAACTTGTAAGGAGAAAGTGCAGTGTCCTCTGCCCAACAACTTTTGCTGTAGAAGGTAGTTACTGAAGTGGGCAGAAATGAGCGAAGCCTACAAGACCTGTGACATAGCTTTGGGGAAACTGTACAGCTAATCCTGTATAATTGCTGGTTACATGTTTGCCTTGGGGAGGATAACGAAGCTTACAGAGGCTGGTCCTTAATCGAGAGATTTATCACTCATCTCTACCAAGATGTAAGAGTCTAACCAAAGAAATTTTTTCAGAGAAGTGAATAATATTAAAATTGGCCACAGTAATTTATAGGACTGAAAAAATTGCCCCACCTCCTTCTGCTGGTGGAGGAAATGGAGTAGAGCAAGCTTTCACTTTTCAGTTCTTACCTTTAACGGGGCCCTTTTGGGACACCTTTTAGGTAGACCTGAGCAATGCTGTTAACCATGGGATGTTTTAGAGGTCATTAATTCATAGAGACACCATAAGTCCAAAGTGACTTGGCAGCACTTAACACATGCACATACCTTTAGCAGACTAACTGGCTTTGGCGCTGGCCATCTCCTTTGGTATTGTCCTGATCGCCAGTTTAGATCCTGTTCTCCAGCCCAGTTTA
The DNA here is from genome assembly GCF_001447785.1 of Gekko japonicus. Taxonomy (NCBI): domain Eukaryota; kingdom Metazoa; phylum Chordata; class Lepidosauria; order Squamata; family Gekkonidae; genus Gekko; species Gekko japonicus. The sequence continues at coordinate 2,078,109 of NW_015174272.1, read as the reverse complement.
CAGGGCTCCCCAAGAGGTGAAACACGTGGCAATCAGAGATGCCGCTTTCTCAGAGGCAGAACTTGGCCTCTAGAAGACTCACCTGGTGCTTACCTTACCTTACTTTCTTTTAGGCACTAGGCTTTTAACAAAGGGGTCCTATTTGTTTTAGCTGTTTTGTGGTCTGCTTCTGGCCTGAGGACTATTCCATCAGTATCATTTTAGGCTGCTCAATGTTTGTCTTGTACTGTTTTTGTGCCCTGGCATATTCTTAATAGGTTGTTTGGTTGTGTGATGTTTTAGAGGTCATTAATTCATAGAGACACCATAAGTCCAAAGTGACTTGGCAGCACTTAACACATGCACATACCTTTAGCAGACTAACTGGCTTTGGCGCTGGCCATCTCCTTTGGTATTCTCCTGATTGCCAGTTAAGATCCTGTTTTCCAGCCCAGTTCACAGGGCTCCCCAAGAGGTGAAACACGTGGCAATCAGAGATGCCGCTTTCTCAGAGGCAGAACTTGGCCTTTGGAAGACTCACCTGGTGCTTACCTTACTTTCTTTTAGGCACTAGGCTTTTAACAAAGGGGTCCTATTTGTTTTAGCTGTTTTGTGGTCTGCTTCTGGCCTGAGGACTATTCCATCAGTATTATTTTAGGCTGCTCAATGTTTGTCTTGTGCTGTTTTTGTGCCCTGGCATGTTCTTAATAGGTTGTTTGGTTGTATTTTATTTTAGTTGTGGGCAGTCTCTGGAGAAGCTGCATATAAATGATCTAAGCAAGGAAGAAGTGGCAGTTTCCCCCAATCTCTCCCTTCTCCGTCAGGTCCACCCACTGTGGCTCATGGCATTTTGTTTACAAAATGACTCCATCAATCCAGCACTGGCTTTTCAGGTGTCTTGTGAGGATTGCTGTAGAAAGGGGGAAAGAAGATCTGCTACTGAGAGTGCCTTCTGCTTGTGGTTTAAAGGATCTGGCCTTTTTAGTTCCACCACCACCACCGCGCTATAACGTGTGTTGGATTTTATGAGTCTATTTTGGCAAATTTATCAATTGGAATTATATGGGGACAATCAAGGAGGACCTTGTGCCTCCTCAACAGCTTTCCAGGGAAGTCCATCTTCTCTTTCATTAACTATGGATTTAGTCGATCTGCCATTCATTTGACAGTATGTAAACGTCAATAGACCATCTCTTCTAGTTTTCTTCATTGGGGACTATTTGTAGGGGGTCAAAATGGTTGTTGATAGCTTGTGTGAGCATGGAACTGGGAAGTTGCAATTTGTGAGATGGATCGGACTGCTCTAGGTAATCTAGCAAAGTTGATTCATATACTTAGTTGTAGCTGCTAAGGATCATCCTATTTCTTGAGAGTCAGCCATTCCCAAACTGTGTCATGTGAGAAATTAAATCATCCAGACCAGCGTTCTAGTGAGGCTCTCGGTGTGCCTTCTTCCAAATAGCTTCTTCTGAGGGCAGATAAGTATGCTGTCTCTCTACCTCAGGAGCAACCCATGACTCCTGTTTGCAGAAGGATATCTGTCCTAAGAGGAGGTTATGTTCTGCTCCTGACTAGAAGACTTTTGTGCAGACCTGCTTCCTCTCTGTTCCCTTGCAAGGCTTGCAAGTTACCTGCGGCTTATTCTGCTGTTGTCAGCCTTCCTCAGAGACAGGCATAAAACAGTTAAGTTGAACCTCCCCTCCACCCCTCCTATCAAGTATTCTAGTTTCCTTCATACATTCTGTATAATTTGATGTGAAATATAGGCACCACTTACCATCACCCATACAGTCAAATTATCCGGCAGAAGCAAAAATAAAATAAAATAAGGCAAGGTGTGGAATTTAAAAAAAAAATGCATGTGAAGAGATGAGTAATAATGCACTGTGGGGAGAAGTGTCTAATTAGCGTTAGCAGGCGGGGAAACAGGAGCAATTCAGTGTGCAGAAGTGGGACTGAATCAAATTGTATGTTCTCTCTCTTTCTCTCTCTCCCCCACTGTACCACACCCTGCTCTTGAAGGGTTTGGAACTTGTCTGTGAATCCCTGGCTTAGAATGCAGCCTTATCAGGTCAGTTGGCAGGCAGGGGAGCCATCAAAAAAGAGTGACTTTTAACTGGCTCTGCAGGAACAGTGCTGTGAATATTCTAGTTCTTCTTGCAGCAAAAGTCCTCATGTTATCTGTTCCCACTTCTTCCCCTCCCTCCTGCTTTTTCTAGGGTTTTGGCATCGGTGATGAGAAATGGGGTATGATGTAGCACGCTTTCAAGGGGATGTTGATGAAGACCTTATATGCCCCATTTGTAGTGGGGTCCTGGAGGAGCCTGTGCAGGTAGGTGTTGGTGAACAGCTTGACTTTTGTTTTGCCTTGTTGGTATAATTGGAAAGCTGATGATTTTCTCTGCCAAATCTGTATTGGCCTTTTCCTTCCCAATTGAGGATACATGTGATAGTGCTGACTTTTTTTTTTTTAAGTTCTATTGTACTACTAGATATTTTGATCTCCAAGACTTCAACCCAAGAACTGGGGCTTAAAAAATACACTCCCAGAAGAAACCTTGGTTTGGGGTGGTTTTTTTTGCAAAATTCTACTAGGTTCTGCTCAGCATAATGAATTCTCATTGAAGCTGGCACACAAATTAAACAGCCTATGTTATGCTCTGAATACTGATCAGTTACTGAATTCTTCATATGACGTCTTGAAATCTGATGGGGGGAAAGCCTGGTAAATACATTGTATCCGAATATAAGGCAGGATGCTTCATGACAGGAAATGTAATAAAGGATATTGGAGAACACAGTATTGCTAACATCAGCTGCAATCCCTTTGGGTTGTCTGAAATGCCTGTGTAGGACCGTGACATTAGGTAATACTTACTTGAAAGCAAGTGCACTTTTGCGGATCTGAGGCTGTGTTGTAGAGGGGCTGCTTCATGTAAGATTGCTACATAGAATGTCCTGCATAGGATTTACAGTGTTAACTTGGCATGTAATGATCACACGTTTTTATATTGTGTGTACATACATGCTAAGAAGCCACAGTTAGCTGTCACTTCCCAGTGTGTGTATAGTGTATACATTTGCAATAAAAATATATACACAATATTTACATGTGACCGTATGCGTGCAGTTTGCAGCCCATATTGCAAAATGTGAATGAGCTCCTAAGTATAGCTGAGTAATGATTCTTTTGTCGGTAGGACAGCCAGCTCTGTCTGTAGCTGTGAGTGAACTGAGTAGGTGAAGGACTGATATCTCTGTAGGAAAGGTGACCTTGAAAAGATATATTAAGGTAAACTACTGAGCCTTGAATTTATTTGATTGGCTTGCATATGGAAAAAAGGCATTGGGTGGCAGCAGAATCTGCTGAGGAATACAGGTTAAATGAAAATGATATTGTAGGGTGCACTATTTTGAGCTGCAATTAACTGGAGACCAAAATGGAGAACTTTCAGATAGTTGCATAACTGTGCACTCTGGGAGTACCACTGTTTTAAAAGCTGCTTTTTCTGGGGAAGCTAGCAACAATAGGAAAAATTATTGTAAGAAGACACTAAATAAATCTAATAGTTAAATAAATAAACTTATCTGTGATTGATTTTTATATACCGTAATGGTTCCACTGAGGTATATGTACTCAGTTTCAGAGCAGGTAAGTACAAATTTGTAAGTTTAAAGATATCAACATCAACAGACAAATAATCAAGAAGACTTCATTGAAAGAAGAATCATCACATGAGGATCCCGGGTATAGATTCCCTCGTTTCGCTAAACTTTTTCAGTGAGACCAGTAGCAGTGTTACAACTATTTACAGAATGTTCTCTCCAAATTTGTTGTAAATACCAATAAAGGTGACAGTCATTCCAAGGCCCCGGTCACACGGGCTGGAAAATGCGGGGGGGGGGAGCGTGGCTGTTTGCCCCGGGGCAAACTAACGCACGACTGCGAGAATCAGACCTCCGGTTGAGGTCCCATCGAGGTCCTGTGGCTAAGGGGGAGGTGCCAATCACACCACAGGCAAAGAAGCAGGGCGGCGCGGCAAACGGGGTTGTTTTTTTTGGGTTTTACTTTTTTAAATTGAAGTGTGTGCATGCTCCGTTGGGTGCTTGTGCGCATCCGTGGAGCCTTGGGGGAAAAATGACCTGTTTGCGAGGGGACATGGGCGGGCGCCGGATGCCACCGGAAACGTGATCAGACGCCCGCCCTTGCCCCGCGGTTTCCAGAAACTAGTACCTCCGAGGTACTAGTTTTTTGCCGCGCATCTTCGGAGGGAAGCCTTGGTTGAGCCACGGGAGCTCTACGCTTCCCAGATGTGGCGGTGAGATCGCGCCCGGAAAATCCACCTATCTTCCGTCTCTCTAGCGTGGCTACTGTTCCATGTGACCGCAGCCCAAGAGTAGTTCTACATCTATTATTGAAATCTTGTATGTGGGGCACCATTCAAACTGAAAATTAAACTGGAAATTAATCAAAACTTTCTAGTGCTGGTTTAACCAAAAACGTTCTAGGGAGAGTATACCTTGGATCCTTGTGTGATGATTCTTACTTTGATGAATTCTTCTTGATAATTTGTCTCTTGATGTTGATGTTTTTAAACTTACAAAATTGTACTTACCTGCTCTGAAACTGAGTACATAGACCTCAGTAGAATTGCTTTTTGTAATTCATAATTGAAATCATTCACTGTTGAATATAAAAATCAATCACAGATAAGTTTATTTAATTATTAGATTTATTTAGTGTCTTATTACAGTTGTTTTTCCTATTGTTGCTGGCTTATAGTGACACTATAATCTTCCTAATGCTAGTAGCTATTTCCAGGGAGGCTGAACCTGGTGGGTCATAGATTTATTTTTGTACAGGGTACTGGTAGGGATTGTTCTTTTTCCAGTTGTTCTCCTTACTTAATATTGGCATAAGGAAACATGAACCAAAATGTGCCCTTCTTTCCTAAAGTTCAATCTGTTCAGTGTAAAAAACTGAATGCATGGTACATATGCATGCATTAAAGAATTCTAGTGATTATATATTTATATATACACACACACACTTTTCTCATTTTATACAAAAAATCAACAAACATAAAAACAAAACATTACAAATTCAAGAAATATCTACACATTTAGTCCTAATATAATTGATAACTTTCAACCATTCAGACCACATTGCTACAAAGTTCCTACCATTCACACAAAAGGTGAGACCAACCATCAAATAAACATCATTCATTTTATCCAGCCAAGGCTGAACGCTTGGAGATTCTTTTGATTTACAGCATTTTGTGACGTTTAACCTAACCATAGTGTTTGAATTTAACAAAATAAGCTGAGAATTACCTGAAAATGAGGGACCATAATTAAGCAAAAAAGTTTCAGGTGTCTTCAAAACACTTCTATTTAAACCATCACTTAACAAGTTAGGAAATTTATTTTAGTATTCAACTGCCCTTAGACAATACCACCACAAATGTATAAAAACTGCTGATTCAGCATGACAATACCAACAATTGCCTGAACAAGAGTTGTATATCTTCGCAGTTAGCTTTGACGTACGATACAACTTTTTAATCATTTTGTAGATATTTTCCTTAAAGTTCAGGCATATGGAAAAGGAAGAACCATGGGACAACACAAACTTCCAGACATCCTCAGCTACACCATAGCCTAAAGTATGGTCTTGCTTGCAGATGAAGCTTTCATCTTCAAAAGAGATATCATTTATAATCAAGCTATATAGTATTGATAGAAAATGTTTCTGAGGTTGCATTGATAGATTTTCAAAATCATTCAGTTTCCTTAAAGGTAATCTTTTTCACAAATTTGTATTAGTATATAGTGAAACCAAGATATTTGGTTATCACTGATTCTAAGAATTCCAGAGTTAATGCTATGTGAGTATGCTAGGAACATTGTTAGCTTGCCATGTGAGAGAGAGAAACAAAAAGCTCATCTGAAGAAATGGGCTTAGTGCACTAAGAATCATATGAAATCACAAATTACATCTAATCTATTGTGGCATCGCTGATGCAGTGAACAGCCACACAGGCCATTCAGTTTCAGATCTTGATTGTTACTAGGTAGGACGCCATTAAGTTTGGGAGATGGGGGAGGATACACCAAAAGTGTCTGATCGGTAGGACGCCATTAAGTTTGGGAGATGGGATTAAGTTTGGAGGATACACCAAAAGTGTCTGATATTTTTTGGCTCCTTGTTAGACTGAGGGGCAAACTACATATTACATCTACCAGCTGATCACCATTGAGACTTACAGCAGGACAGCAGCTATGGGAATTCAAATGTACAGGCACCCAATTTTATGTTGGGAACTGGGGTGCGGGGGGAGGCAGAAGCCCCTACTCCTCCTGTGCCATGAATATCTGTTGGCTTCTCCTCCCCTATCCCTGAGCCAGGTGTATTGCAACATGCCTGGCCTTTGGAGTATAGTCTGCTCCAAACGTAACAATGACCAGAAGAAGAACAGACTGCTGAGATAACAGGATGCAAGGCACAGAAGAATCTGCCAGTACTCAGGCCCAATGTCCCCTCTAAACTGTGGAATCTTGTGAGCAAAAATTCTGCTTTGTGAGCTACTGGCATTAAAGTTGTGAGTGAGCGATTTGGCTACCGCATCAATTAGTTTGCTCTGGAGCCATCCTTCCTGAGCTAAGACAAAAATATGTGAGCGGGAGGCTAAAAAACTGTGAGCTAGCTCACACTAACTCAGCTTAGAGGGAACACTGCTCAGGCCCATAGCCACAATGGGGCATTTGGGGGTGGAGCCCCACCAGGGATGAGCCCTGCCCCACCCCAGAAGGATGTCCGATCCCCGGACTCTCCCCACCACCAGTGCACTGCGCCCCTTACCCTTGCCCACTGCGCCACGTTCCTTACCCCACCCCTCCATGGGCTCGCCAACTCCTCCAGGGAAGCTGCTCTGCCACTTTGGTCAGTTTCCCTCCCCCTCCCATCAGCTGTTAGGTTTAAGAGCTAATCAGAGGGGAGTGAAACTGACCAGAAGCAGCAGGGCAGCTTCCCTTTCCTTCCCCAGCCTCCCCACCATGGGGGAGGTGGAGTGGTTTGACTTGGAATTGGCACACACCGAGAGTTCCTATCTATACCTTGTGGCTAATATTTATTTATTTATTACATTTCTACCCCGCCCTCCCGCCAAAGCGGCTCAGGGCAGCTTAAAAACAATTTAAAACATACAGTTAAAACCAACAATTACACATATAAATACAATTCCATAAAATCCCAGTTAATACATCCTGTGATAATAGCCACTGATGGACCTCTACTCCATATGTTTATCCAATGCCCTCTTGAAGCCGTCCATGCTTGTAGCTGGCACCACCTCCTGTGGCCATGTGTTAATCACTCTTTGGGTGAAGAAGCACTTCCTTTTATCTGTTCTAACCCGACTGCTCAGCAATTTCATTGAGTGCCCACGAGTTCTTGTATTGTGAGAAAGGGAGAAAAGTACTTCTTTCTCTACCTGCTCTATCCCATGCATAACGCTTACTTTCCAGTGTGAATGTCAGCAGAGGCTTCTCTTTTTTTGTATCTCTCAGCTGCCATTTGCCATTGGCTTTGTCTAGGCTTATGGAGTGGAGATGGCAGTTTAGGAGCATTAACTGGGAGGCCTCTGTTACAGTGACAGTTGGCCCACTAGGGGTGTTAAGAAGGCTCTGTGTTCCCACTTTGGTGGGAATGGGTCAGTGGGAAGAAGTCTTGCTCAGTACAAAATAAGGCCCCTTTTAAAAACTGCCAACTCATGTTCTGAAATGTTGTGATGTATTTATATTTGTCTTCATGGTTTGATTAGTCTGTGTTACAGCAGTGGTCAAGCAATATCTTGTTTCCTTGTATAATAATTCTTGAGCATCTCAACCTGTAGAGTTCATACTCTTTCCACAAGTATGTTCTCTTGGATCAAAGAGCAGCAGCACACTTTCTTTTAGACGAGGCAAACTCTTCGGATCAGTGATGGTTTTGGTCACACAAACACACAGGTCCTTTCTGCATTTGCCTGCCATTCTGGATTTTCTCAGTGTTTGAGTCGAGGCAATTTAAGTCCACGGCAAAACAGCATCCAAATAACCTAAGGCAACAGCAGGCTAAACCCAGGCTGACCACTGAAGGGAGGTAATATAATGCAGAATTTTTTTGGGGGGGGGGGGACCTGGAATAAAAAGAAGGTTGAACTCGATTTTAGTGCAGAATGAAAGGGATTAAAAAATAGGTTGAATTCAATTTTAGTGCATAATTGCCTGGAGGATACTGTGGTGAACATGGATTAAAAGGAGAGTGCAGAAAGGACCATGTCCTCTGGAAAAGAGAGCAAGGGAAGAATGGAAAGCTGTGAGCTGATGGACAGGAAATGTAAGCTGTTTGCCTTTCTCTTCATGGGCAGTTCCCGAAAGGCATAGCTATGAGAGGAGGAAAGCAGTCTGTTAAATGCATTTGTGTGTGAATAAATCTTCTTGGCAAGAGCAGTCCTCATCACTACACATGTCCTTTACTTGGAGTACTGTCTGTTTTGTGACCATAGGCTACTTAGTGAATATAGCTGTTTTTAAGGGCACAGCTGTTATTAAGGGGGCAAAAGGGTTAACCTGTCCTAAGAAATAGGCTTCAACACACTTGGGGAGGGGAGACTACGGCGTGTGTATGTGTGAGTGTGTTAACTATAAAACTGATGTGATCGCTGACTATTTTGGGCTCAGTATTGAGGGCATTAACGCAGAGGGGAAATTGTTTTCCAGATGGTTTAGAGGTCACATTTTCCTATGTATAAGCTATCAGGATTGTTTTTATCATTCTGTTTTTCAGTTGAAATCCTTGCACTGTACAGGACACTTGTCTCCTTTGCTGGTGCCCTCTCTTTCCATCAATTAGTTCTTTAATCTCTGAGTTGGAAGGGACTACCAGGGTCATCCAGTTGAACACCCTGCCAGTGCAGGAACTAGAGATGTAAAATTTCTGGAAATTTTGAAGCCACTCCCCCCACACACACACCTTTTCAGGGGGGAAATGGAAATTTGGGTGGAAATTGAACTATATGGAACACTTACTATCAAACCTAAACCAATTTTATTGCTTTAATAACATGAAATGCATTGTTTATAAATTAGCATATAAAATTCCAATATTTGACATATTTATGGAATTTAAATGTTATAAATGTCTTAGTTTCTACAAGCAAAAATGCAAACATACCCAGTATTTGAGAGGAAACTGAAGTAATACACCGTATGCTGTCTTAACACATGTATCTTAATTTTTGCTGTCTGATTGGAGAGAGCTTAGTTCTCAATGAAATGTTCAGTTTTCCTTTGAGGCTTCGGTGCAGTTTCTGCCCTACTTTCTTCTGATCTTTTTCCCCTCCAGCAAGGTAGGGCAATAAGCTACTTGTTACCCAGTCTGTGGAAATACGTCTCACCAGTGGCTGGAGGGAGAGTTGAAAAGGTCAACCATGTCAGGTCAAAGGACAACAGTTGAAAATCAATGTAACAGTTGAAAATCAATGACAGCTCTGTATGCCCCCCTTCCCTTCTTGAAGATCATCCTTCTAGGTTCAGAAATACTTGGATTTTAAGAGCTGCATATATCTAGCACATGCCCACCATCTCTTTAAAAGCATTTCACTCATTTGAAAAGAGAAAATATTCCATAGGTTTTTTTTAGTATCCCCCCAAATTTGGAAATTTTCCACTGGAAAATTGGGGGGGGGAGCCTTGGAAAAGGGGGGGAAACATTTCCCTCCAATTTTTCCTGTTTTTCCCCCTGGGCTTTCACATCTCTAGCAGGAACTACAATATCATCAACAAATATCTATCCAATCTATACTTAACAGTCTCCAATAATGAATAATCTACCACCTCACGATGGGGACTGTTCCAGTGTCAAATACATCTCACTGTCAGGAAGTTCTTCCTCAAAGTTATATGAAACCTCCTTTGCTGCAGTTCATATCCATTAGTCTACTTTCTGTCATCCAACATGACTGAAAACATATCTCCCCTATCTTCCACATGGCATCCCTTTAGATATTGGAAAGTGGCAATACTAGCACTTTGTAAGCATTTCTTATGTAAGAGATTCCCAGCTCTTTCAGCGTCTTCTCATATGGTATGGTCTTCAAACCCCTCATCAGCTTTGTTGCCCTACAGTGAATTCCTTCCATCTTATTGACACCCTTTCCAAGCTGAATGCAGTACTCCAGGTGAGATCTAACCAAAGCAGTGTACAGCAGCACCAATGCTTTGCATGGCCTCAACGCTACATTCCTGTTAATTCAGCCTAAAATTGGATTTTTACTACACAAGTGCAACCCTTGTCCCTATTAAACTTCATTTTATTTGCCTGGGCCCAGTCCTGCATTCTACCCAAGTCCAGCTGTATCCTATTTCTGTCCTACAAGGTATTAACTACCTGACCCTTTAATATCATCTGCAAACCTGATGAGCACTAGGGATGTGCATTCAGTAAAGCAGAACTGAAAGAAACCTGAAAAACCTTTTTCGGCATTTTCCAGGTATTTGGCATATCAAATCAGATCCCCTGAGCTGATTCGGCTGCCAAATACTGAATGCTGAAAACCCCCTGAACATTTTTGGTTTATTTTCGGCTTTTTCTGGGAGACACTGCTGCCTGCCTTTTCCCCATCCCCATAGGAAACAATGGATTGAGGGCACCCTCTTTGGATGCCCCTAGAATTGGACCCCCTGGTCCAATCTTTTCCAAATTTGGGAGTCCTTTTGGGGAGAGGCTCCAACACAGTACAAATTTGGTGTCTCTACCTCAAACCCCCTCCACCCCAGCCCCCTGAATACTTGTTAGAAGATTTTTGCCATTGACTACAATGGCCCCATAGGATATAATGGAGCTGGAAAATTTTGGGGATACCGAAAAAAATTGGGTACCAATGGAATCCCAGTATTAGTATTCGGGTATATTCGGAAATCCAAAAAAAAAAAAATCCGGCTTTGTTATACCGGAATCCGGGGGGAAAAACCCGATTCCCGCCCCTGCACACCCCTAGTAAGTACATTCTGAACTCCCTCATCTGTGTCATTTATAAAAGATGTTAAACAGTACTGAGCCCAGAACACCCCACTTGTCACCTCCCTCCAGCTGATGGGGAACCATGCACTTTTACCCTTGGGTGTGATCTAGCAACCAGGCCTTAATCCATCTAACAGTACCACATCTCACCAACTTCTCAACAAGAACATCATGGGGCACTATGTCAAAGCTCTACTAAAATTGAAATAGGCCACATCCACAGGATTCCCCTGATCTGCCAAACCAGTAATACTATCAACATGACTTATTTCTAAGAAAACCTCACTGTGATTTAACAATTACACCATGTCTATCCAAATGTTTGCAAACAGACCTCCTTAATAATCTGTTCTAAAATCTTTCTTGGAATTGATGTTAAACTAACAGGCTGATAATGTCCTAGATCATCTCTCCCCCCCACTTCTTAAAAATAAGTATAACATTAGCCTTTTTCCAACCCCCCAGTACCTCCCCCATCCTACAAGTTTTTTCAAAAATTAAAGAGAGGTTCTGATATGACATTTGTCAACTTCAGCATCCTAGGATGTAATTCATCAGAACTCGAGGATATGTATGGATTTAAAGCAACCAGGTGTTCCCAGAACATCCCTATTTATCCTTGCATTGCATAAAATCTAGAATTATCTGTAATAGCGTTCTGTAGGATATTCTACCTTGTAATAGGTTTTTGTAGGGTATTCTGGCAGTGAGAAACTGTACTAGATGACTTGGTTCCTTTAGTTGGCAGCTGCTGTCTTGCATTGCTGCTCTGGACTCTGCTGAGTTATGGCCAGAGTGAGCTAATGTTTTCACTTGCCATCAGTAACTTGCAGTGGTTTAAAATATCAGTGGAAGTTCTGGTCTGCTTCCATCAGCTATGGTAGGAATGAGGAGGCAATGTCTCTCCTAGCTGGGAAGCTCCCTTAGACCAAGGTTTCCCTGGAAAGCACCCTGTAACCAACCAGCTGCTGCCAGTCATAACTGTCTGAGAATATCTAGACTGACCCACTGAGAAGGTACTCTTCCAGCACAGTGCGAGAGTAGTAATTAAGGGACAGTATAGAAACCCTAGAAAATACCTTATAACCAGCTATGTAGCACCTGTGCAGTCTAGCATGTGGGAAAGAGGTTAAGAGAAATATCCCAGAGAAGTAAACTGTAGCAAGCAAAGCCAAGAAATATCTTTATTAAAAGGTTTATTATAAAAGAGGGGAAAGAGTGGGTGGATTCAAAAAGGTGACAGGAAAAGGGCAAAAACAAAATACAGGGGAAAGGCACAGAGCACAGAGCACAGAGATGTTCAAATAAAAAACAACAGTTGAATTAACTAAGCTAAACACATATTATCTAAGCTGTAGCAGGTTCCTCAGAGCATGTGCAGAGTTTGTGCAGCAACAAAAAGTCAGAGGAGTCCTTAACCTGTACCAAACCTCCTGTGGACTAAACCAAACACCTCTCTAAGAGTGTTGAGCTGATGTAGCAAATGGCACACAAAGCCCCATCTCTGATGTCAGAGGCTACTGTCACCGATCAGAGTGGTATAAAATACAGTCCCTCCTCCATCAACCATCTAGTAATGTCTCTGAACTTTATGACCCATAAAGTGGTCTGGCCCAAACCAGATTGTCCTATGCCCAAAAGGGTTAAGTCTGGCAAGATGGTCCAGTGTGGAATAGAATTGAATGGGTCATTCTAATATAACCCCAGGTGTCCAAGATCCCAGACACTGTTGAGCCCTAGTAAGGTTTTAGGGTTTCTGTTGTTGAGAGGTGAAGAAAGCTGCATGGCAGCAGAACTAGGCTTTTGGTCAGGGAACAGTCTGTGTTTCCTTATACGACTTGGGAGTGGCCCAGAGCTGGGTTTGGGGTGCAGTTGCTGCCACTTGCTCAATTTCTTTTTTCCCTGGGGTCACCTATCTCATGGCCTTGGCACCAGAACCAGGGTCACGGGCAGTAATCTAACTATGTGAACCTGATGTCGTTCTCATTAGTATGCATTGCTCTGTTCCCAACACAGGCTCCTCATTGCGAACATGCCTTCTGCAATGCCTGCATTACCCAGTGGTTCTCCCAACAGCAGACGTGTCCCGTGGACCGCAGCGTTGTGACGGTGGCTCACCTACGCCCTGTTCCCCGGATCATGCGTAATATGCTATCTAAGCTTCAGATTACTTGCGACAACGCTGTTTTTGGGTGCACTGCCGTTGTGCGCCTCGACAACCTGATGTCTCACCTCAATGACTGTGAACACAATCCAAAGCGGCCTGTGACTTGTGAACAGGGATGTGGGTGAGTGCTGCCAAATTTAGGCAGTTCCAGCCCCAGGCACTGCAATGTTAGAGTTCAGTGTATGGGCTCTCCAAAGATGTGGCCAGCAGTATTTCCCAGTGTGATCTGGAAAGACTAATGAGGAAGCCCATTAGATGTATGGTCCAATGGAGATGGCTTTCATGATGCAGTTGAATTGCACAATAATGGCATCTGGTAACTTGGGGCGACTAATTTTTGGCCCAGTTTACTTGAAGCTTTGCTTGTTGATTCTGATTTATTGCAGATCCCCTTAAAACCCCAAGTTTCTATTAGGATATCTTTATTAACTTTCTTTTGTAGTGTACTCCTTTCTCAGTTCTGCTGGTCTCTCTGTGCAGCTTGGAAATGCCCAAAGATGAGTTGCCGAATCATAACTGCATCAAACACTTAAGGTCAGTGGTTCAGCTACAGACCAGAATAGCTGAGCTGGAAAAGACTTCAGCAGAGCATAAGCACCAGCTAGCAGAACAGGTAACTGTTTTCCAGTTTCCAAACATCTCAAATGTTTGAACTGAATGGCTGTCTTTTAAGGGTGCTTTTTACTTTTCTAAATAACAAAAAATAGAATTTAAGACAACCTTAGGTGCTTTGAAATTATTGTATGCTTTGTTAATTTTTTTAACATGTTAACTTTTTTTTAAAAAAACCATGTTGAAGCTAAAACATCCCAAGCACACACTCCTCAATACAAGTTCACTTTTGGACATTAATCCATTGCTACAGGCTGATTATGAAGTCTGTGATAACCGAAGGGGTTTGAGGGGGGCTGCAGTGATGAAGCCTCTGGCTCCTATTGGCTGAGTTCATCAGATAGCTGTAGAATAAGGGGGTGGCAACTGGCAAACTGCCTGGTCAAATTTGGCTTCCCGAGTGGTACTATCCTTCCATTGCTAATGCAGAGACAAAAGAGGGGCATATATAACTTAAGATGGGACTAGAAAATACATTATCCCGGGGAGGCAAGATGAGGTATTGGCCTGCAGGCCTCTCTTCTCTGCATCCCTCCAGAAACAAGACTAGTTGCTGACCCTGGCCTTAGAACATTGTGAATGCCACTTGCCAAGGGAATGAAATAACATGGAATGTTAACATTCATTCTTCTCAGGGGGCATTGGAGGAAGGTTAGTGTTGGTGGTACACTGAAGCCCAGGAATCTGGAGGAAGAGTAGCTGGTGAAGGCAGAGGCCTGAGAGGGAGAGATGGACAGAGTAGATAGGGAATTGAGAATGGGGGCTGTGTTAAAAAACCTCACCCAAGGTTTAAGGACGGCGGAAGCTGTATATTGTGGGTAAGAGGGGGAGAGGGGAGGGGAATATGAAAGTGCTGGATAGTGAAGAATGCCAGCTGGGAGTCTGAAAGAAGCCAATTGTTTAGATAGTAAGGGGAAAATTGGAGGCCTGAGGAAACAATGGCTAGAGGGGGCAGGGTGTTGACTAAAGAGTATGGGGAAGAGAAAGGTAAGGACTCTTTGTTACTTATTTCCTGGCAGGGCTTCTGTGCCTCCAAAAGCAGAATAATGGCGCAACTTTTTAAATCACTGTATCCCTACGCTGAACAAAAAAAAGTTATATTCCAGTAGTAATTATGAGGACTAGACTGGGAAGTTAAAATGGCCCTGGAACAAGCCAAGTGGAGTGGCCTCTGCAGCACTGTGAATTACTGAGTTACCCATTGCATCTTCCCACAAACCAGTGGCAGTGCGGGAGTAGGCAATTGAGGAAGGGACACTGATTATTGTTGTAGAAGGATCTGAACCAAGGGATCCCTGAAGCACTGGCAAAGTTGCTGGGAATTGGCTGTGCTTGTTCCTGACCACCAATAGCCCTCAGGGCAGTGGCCTATTGGGAAATTTCCCCTTAAGTTATATGGCCACTCTGCACCAGTAACTACCTAGGAAACTTGAGGCTGTTGTGGGTAGGTCAGTAAAAATGTCAACAGATTCCAGGCCAAGGATTTTGGGAACGAGATTATAAAGGACCATTTTTCTGCTGCCTTCATATACAGCATACAGTGTGCTGTGTTTGGAATGCTATGTATCATTCCGTTTGCTTAGTTTGGCATCTAGCTAGATATGAAGTCAGAAGTATGTGTGATTTTTCTATTCTTGGTTTAAAACAGCCACATTGTAGGGTGAAGGGAGCATTGGATCTGGAAAGCAGTGTTGCGGGAGCAGGTGTTTTCCTGCACTAAGTGACCTGCTTTCTCTCACCTGATATATGCTGTGCTGAGGAAAGCATATCGTTGACTTTGTGATGTGTGGGGCAATAGCAGCTTTTGAAGTGAGTGGTGGGTGGGATTTAGTCCAGAGAAACAGCATGGAGGAAAGGATGAGACCCACTTCCCAGATTCAGGTTGGAAGAAAGGACACTGTAGCAGGTTAGAACTTTCTCTGTAAAGGCAAGGTATGGTGGATTGGTCATCCCTGAGGCTGAGGGAGGGCTTAATTTCAGAAACTGATTTGAAGAGCTTGCAGGGAGAAGTGGCAGGATTATGTGTGATGTCGTGGTTGGAGTGTCAGACTAGGACCTGGGAGACCAAGTTCAAATCCCTTGCTCAGCCGTGAAGCTCATCCAGTGACCTTAGATGAGAGTCACTCTTTTTCAGCCTAACCTATCTCTTAATCTGGATTTGGTTTTACAGGTTCTTGCCCCAGTGGGGTACACAGCTGTCCCTGTTTCTCAGGGTTGTCGTGACAGGGGAAAGGAGGAAAGAGAAACATGTGTACTATCCTGCCTTCCTTGGAGGAAGAGTGGGGTTTTAAAAAGCAATAGGTAGAAGAGGCTTTCGCTTTTACTTGGCACACAAGACTCCTGTTTCTCAACTATACAGATAGCCGATCTTATGGATGTACTTTTTTTTTTTTTTGCTGTTTGCTATAGATGGGGGGGAGGGGTCTATGACTGCTGAAACAGAAACACAGTGCTGCAATTGTGTTCTTCAGATTTATGCTCATTCAAATCATACAGTTTCTTGTAAGAGTCAATGTGGTACAGTAAATCAGTAGTGTGGCTTCATGAAGGATGCACACATGCTGCCTTATGTGGCCACTTACCTTTATAGAATTGTCCAGCTAAACAAACATCGTTAATCTTAATTTTTTTTTCTGCATTGTCAATAATTATATAATGCCTTTGTGGCAGTCATCCCCAAAAGTCCCGCCTATCCTCCAGGGCTCTAAACCAATCCTTGTAATTTAGGCCTCATGCAAATCCAAGTGACTGTCAGCTAATCAGGGCCCAGGGAACTCCAGTGGGTAGGAGGGGTGAGTAGGGTTACTAAACTCCAGGTGCTGGCAGGAGATCTCCTGGGACTACATCTCCAGGAGATAGAGATCAGATCACCTGGAGAAAATGGCCATTTTGGAAGGTGGGCTCTAAGGCATTATACCCCATTGAAGTCCCTCCCCAAACTCCACCCTCCGCAGGCTGCTCCCCAAAATCTCCAGGTATTTCCCAACACAGAGCTGACAACCGTAGGGTGAGCCAGCCTCAGTTTAAGAAGGGAGAGGAAAGATTTTTCCTCAGATGGGAATTTTGTGGCTCTGGATAAGAGCATTGGTTTAGTCAGGTGGTTTATTTAGGCTTTAGTGAGGGTTTGGGGTTGGCTTAGGGAAGAAAGCTTGTTTTAGTAAGACAAACATCTTGTTAAGGGTCCGATATTTGTACCTTGCTTGTAAAGGTTCTGTGGACAGGGGATCTCTTTGTTAAGAGAGGATGCTGTTTGTTGTGGAATTAGATTCCAACAAGTGGAGGCCTGTGAAAATCACCCCCCCCCCCATTGCTGAGGATTTGAGCCCAGTGACAACAGTTTCTGAGAGCCACTCCAAGCTCAGTGTGTGTGTGTGGGGGGAGGGACTTGTCTCTGCTCGGCCCAGCACAGCTACCAGCATCTTTCTCTGCTGCAGCTGGGCCAGTGCGGCTGCCAGGTATCCTCCACCACTATGGTCAGGCTGCAGTGGCTGCCGGGAGTCCTCCACTGCAGCCAGGCCACAGCATCTCCTAGGCATCCTCCTCCATTGTGGCCGGGCCCAGTGCAACTGCCAGGTGTCCTCCACCACTGTGGTCAGGCTGCAATGCCTGCCAGGAGTTCTCTTCCATCATGGCTGGGCCTGGGGTAGCTGTTGGGCATCCTCTTCCACCGTGGCCCAGCCACAGTGACTCCCAGGTGTTCTCAGCCACTGTGGCCAGGCTAGTGCAGCTGCCAGCCTCCTTTGACACTGAAGCTGTGCCAGGCGTGGCTACTGGTGTCCACTGCCAGGCTGTAGTGGCTCCATTCTGAACAGGTAAGATCATCGCCTGCGCATGAGCAGACAACGCAAATGTTTTGCGGGGGATTTAACACACACACCCCATGTACTTTAACATGGATTTTAAATTTTTCTGCAAACCTGAGGAGTGCCCCAAGTTTGCAGAAAAATCTGTTTAGCCTCCACATGGCCCCTTGGAGTCAGCTGAGGTAATCTGTCTGAAGAAAGGGGAACCAAAGTTCCCCTCAGAGTTTATTTAAGTTAACTGAGGCTCAGCTACCAGGTGGTTACTCTTTGAGAAAACTTGTAACCAAGGGGGAGGGGTGAAGTTGAGAAGCAGTTCACATTATATACGGAACTATTTCCACACAAGGTCATTACTCTCTCCATTTTCTGTTAAATACACCCTTGTTATTCATCTCCATCTATGTCTTTTCTGTCCAGTCCAGTATCTATGCAAAATGATTTCTACTTACCTCAAAAACAATTACAGTCTTAGTTGAGCAGGTTCCCAAATAAGAGACTTTTAGGGAGCACGTAGCTTATATTCTACTAAGCCTTTAATGAAAGCTTGTGTCCCCCTTTTTACCTGACAGGAGGTATTTGGGGTTTAAAGAATCTATAGGAGAGGACAGAGAGGGGGACTGAACAGTCTTCAGTCCAGTGGGCAGTTGTCTCACAGCTCCCCCCGCCCCAATAGCTGCCACAGACTTCAATACACATTTATTATTCCCTGTTAGCATCTTTTATGTTGTGCTCCCAATGGTCATTTGTTCAGGAGAGGTCCACATCCCTTTAGCTTTAATGTTGCTTATACCACTGCCTGTTCCCTGACCTTTCTCTAGGCCCCCCTACATAACAGCTCAGCCCTCCCTTGTAATGGACAGATGTTAGTATTTGGGGGATTTTTTTAGCCATTTTTAGAAAAATCTTCTTTGTAAACTGCAGCATTTGTCTGACTGTTTCACACCGAGGTTCCTGTATATTTGTTTGCTTCTGCTGTACTTGCCTTGAAAATTTAATTACTCAGTTTAGATTTGCTAGGCTTGCAGTCTCTTGTATGCATTTATCCTCAGCTAGACTCTGCCTGCTTATTGGTTCACATCTTGTTTTAATCATTGTGCCTTTTGTCCTGATCCTTGCAGAAGCGTGACATTCAGTTATTGAAGGCATATATGCGAGCAATACGTAGCGTCAACCCCAACCTACAGAATCTGGAGGAGACAATTGAATACAATGAAATCCTAGAGTAAGTGCTAATCTCTTGGGCATAGGTGGGTTAGAAACTGGGTAGTCTGAAGGTTAAGGAGCTATCAGGCCAAAGCACATAAGAGATTAAGGTGTTCAGGAATAACTGAGAGATGGTGCAGACATTAGTAGCCAGAAATCTCTGTGCCATGTGCTTGGGAGGGATGATTTATGGAGTGCAAATATGAGCCTACTTCTCATGACGTAATGAGAAGCAAATATGAGCCTACTTCTCATGACGTAAAGCATTGCAAAATAGGGAGGGTGATGGTTCATTGTACCAGTCATGGAAAAGGAATATATAGTTTGTTTTTTCATGTCATGCAAAGCCTCATTGGAACATAGGGAGAACAACCAGTACATTAGGTGGGACTATGGGTCGTCTTCTCTTTTGTTTTGAAACTACAGAGCCTTTTGTTATGGTTGGGTTATTAACGGTATGGGATAATAATGGGGTTTTTTGTTTTTTTTTAAATTTAAAGATTTTTATTGTTTTTAGACAAAAGGTTAACAGTAAAATCGAGAACAGTGTAAAATTATGCTTAAATACACACATCTTAACATATGTAAATTTTGCATATTTTCAAGTAATTATGTTCAGAACTGTTTTAAAAAATAATGTACATTTTAAATGTATGGCTAACAGAGTTTAGGGTAAAATCTTTCTCCTGAATGTGGAGATTATCTTAAAATAATTCTTATGCCTTTGGGATGGATTGATTTTATACAGGCATGGAGGGACATCAGATTCCTTCCCCCTTAATTGCCACCACAAACCCCAGAGCACAGGTGCAATGTGCTACTTTCAGGCTTACCCAGCAAGTGCTGAGCTACTTGCACTCTCCAAACAATCTTTAGTGGCAGCCCCTTAAGAGTGTATGACAGTAGGGGGAACCCTTGTGAGGTAGTGGTCGGGGACTTGTCAGACTAGAATCCCTGTTGTGCCACAGAAGCTTGCTGGGGTGACCTTGGGCCAGTCACACACATTCAGCCTACTCCACCTCACAAGTTTGTTGTAAGGATAAAATGGAGGAGAGAAGAACAATGTAAGCTGCTCTGCATCCCCATTGGGGAAAAAGACAAGGTATAAATAAATTAAGTTAATAATAATAAATTGTGGGCAGGAAGGCATGGGTTAGGGTTTGAATGGTGAGGTCTGAAGACTTGTTAAATTGTCCATAGATGGAATCAGAGGCAGAGCAGAAAACTGAACTCCCAGGTCTGAATCCCAAGATTATGCCTCTAACAGTGCAATCGGAATTTCAGACAAACGATATAATCCGGAAGAGGAACGGTTCCCAAACGGTTTCTGGTCTGTCATTTCAGACAGAACCGTTTTAGAACCGGTTCCCTACCAGAATATATTTGTAATTTCACACACAAACGCTTCTGTCCCGGTTAGGAAACAGGGCTGAAGCGTTTTACCTGTCAACCGCTTCCAAGTAGTCTTCAGTTTCCTCTCCCAGTTCCGATGCGCTTTTCCCCACCGTTTTTCACCCACGCAGGCGATCTCTGGCTTGTGTTTTTTTTAATGTTTGCTTTATAGCGCTATAGCGTTATAACACTATAACGAAACAGCATTATATCAACCCCACTGGAATGCCTGGAGTGTTGTGTTATAGCACTATAGTGCAATAGCGCTCTAAAGCGAATGTTAAAAAAAAAAGAAGCCGGAGATTGCCCACACGGGCGAAAAACGGCGGGGGGGAAGCGGGAAAAAGCAGTCTGAAATAGCAAATCGCTTCAGATCCAGCTCTTTACCGGAAAGGGAAAGCCATGTGTGAAATGGCAGCCCTATACTGGTTTACTCAACGACGGATCAAAAACGGCTTCAAAACGGGTTAAAAAGGGTAATGTGAAATTCCTCAGAGTTACACCCTTCTAAATCCATTTGGATTCAGTGAGCTTAGAAGGGTGTTTCTTTACTTCGGACTGCAAACCTGTGAACTGCAAACTGTACCAAGGAAACATAGGGTTCTTTAGAGGTTTTTCAAAAAGAAGGTTCGGTCGTATAAGGCAAGTTTCCGTGACACACTGCTTGCCTTCCCCACCACTGCTTCACTTGTTTATTTATTTATTTGTTAAATTTATATCCCGCCCTCCCCCATAGGGCTCAGGGCAGCTTACATGGCAAAAAACTTGCACATAAAAACATCAATCTAGGGCCCTCACCCCCCACATTGATGTTAATGTAGCGGGGGGGCGGTGGCGGCCCCTAATCGAAAGCCTGGTGGAAGAGCTCCGTCTTGCAGGCCCTGCGGAACTGCACCAGGTCCCGCAGGGCCCGGATCTCCTCCGGGAGCTCGTTCCACCAGGTGGGGGCCGCCACTGAAAAAGCCCTAGCCCTGGTGACGGCCAGTTTAGCATCCTTCGGGCCCGGCACAGTTAGAAGGTTTTGGGGCCCCGACTGTAGCGCTCTTGGGGGAACATACGGGGAAAGGCGGTCCCTCAGGTAGGCTGGACCCAGACCATATAGGGCTTTATAGGTAAGAACCAGCACTTTGAAGCGAATCCGGTACGCTATCGGCAACCAGTGCAGCGCTTTCAGCACAGGCTGAATATGGTCCCTTCTAGAGAGACCCATTAACAGCCTGGCCGCAGCATTCTGCACCAGTTGCAGCCTCCGGATTTGCGACAAAGGCAGCCCCATGTAGAGAGCGTTGCAGTGGTCTAACCTCGAGGTGACCGTCGCGTGGATCACTGTGGCCAGATCATTCACTTGTGCAGCACGCAGCCACAGGAGATAACGTATTTTGTAAAGTGCACTTTCCACTTATGCAAAGGCCATTAGGTTTGATCAGGGTTCTTGATAAGCATCTAGAACACATCGTGGTCTTCTTCAGTGCACAGGGTTTTCATGGCAGACACCTCAGCGAGAGTGGAAAAATCTGCCTCATCTAATTCCATTCATGTCACTTCCCCACAATAAATGGCAGGAATAATACGTCAGCACTGTCTACATAAGTTTTCTCAATAAACCTTCCTGGTCAGTATTGTAATCTGGCAGACAGCACAAGGTCAAACACTGGGTGTGAAATACTGTCTAGGAGAGCTGGCTTTGGATGCTAATGCCATTAGGTAACACTGCAAATCATTGGCATACTGATACCTTTACCTGAATATGTGTTCTCACTCTTTGTATTTATTGGGCTTCCAGGTGGGTGAATTCCTTGCAACCTGCCCGTGTGACACGGTGGGGTGGCATGATCTCCACGCCCGATGCAGTACTCCAGTCCGTAATCAGGCGGTCATTGGTGGAGAGTGGCTGCCCCACATCAATCATCAATGAGCTGATTGAAAACGCCCATGAACGGAACTGGCCCCAGGGACTGGCCACCCTAGAAACTCGTCAGATGAACCGCCGCTATTATGAAAACTATGTGGCCAAACGCATCCCAGGCAAGCAGGCTGTGGTGGTGATGGCCTGTGAGAATCAGCACATGGGTGAGGAGATGGTGCTGGAGCCAGGCCTGGTGATGATATTTGCACACGGAGTGGAGGAAATCTAAAAGACTTAACAGAGCTGATAAAACAACATGCTTGAAAGGGAAAAAATGTACCATGTCCAAGCCCACTGATTTTGCCCCTGCTGTGCTGAACCAGGGCATTATTCTTCTCTATGTTGATTTAAAGCATCACTTCTAATCATGCCGGGCAGGTGCCCCAGCAATGTATGCAAAATGCCATGCTGCAGTCCCTCCACTTTGTGACAACTTACCTTGGTTGATGTCGGTTTCCAAATATTTACGTAAAAGCACAAGAAACCTTCTTGTGCTCTAGAAACAGCAGCGGTCTGCTGCGAGAAGCCTTTGACCTCTTGAGATGATTCCATTGGCCGGGGGGGGGGGGCGTGCTTATTGTTCCAGTGTTGGGGTGTGACAGGTTTCTGGATCTTGACTTAAAACGTTTTTCAAAACTGAACGTTTATTCTGAAGACGCCTCCCCCACTCTGGCAGTATGGTTTCCCTTGTCATTCTTTAGGACATTTCTGTGCAGGCCACACAACTCTTCCGTAATTTCCTACAGTACCACAGTACCTTCAAGGG
Organism: Gekko japonicus; assembly: GCF_001447785.1. Classification (NCBI taxonomy): domain Eukaryota; kingdom Metazoa; phylum Chordata; class Lepidosauria; order Squamata; family Gekkonidae; genus Gekko; species Gekko japonicus. Next base: position 2,055,213 of record NW_015174272.1, on the reverse strand, counting down.
TTTGGGGGGAGAAAACAAACACGAGAAGGCAAATTCCAAACTGGGGATGCAAGAGATGCCAAATAAAATACACATACTAGTAGTGATCTTTTTGGCATTAAATATATATATATATATCTTGGAGCCAAAAATTAGACCCATTGGGAAGGCGATTGGCACACCTCATCTGGGACTTGTGGCCTTAGGATGCACAAGAGGTGGCTTGCGCTCTTCCAGTGGGGAATGTTATTCTTTAGCAATGTGCCGCTGCTGCCACGGGAAAAACTGAATTTGTTATTGCAGAGCCCGGCGGTTCTCTCTCCTCCTTGTGCTCTCGAAGCACTGCTGATGTCAGGTGCTCTGCTGGCTTCAGCTCTCTCTTGTAAGATGCGGGCCTCTGAATAGCCCCTTTGCTTAGCCTGCCCAGAAACAGGCTCCTTTGAGTTTGCGTGTGCCACATAAGGCAGCCTCAGCCATGCTAAAAAAAAAGGAAGCAGAAGAAAATTAACCTTGGATGAAATTGTCTTGTCATTGTATGTTGGTTGTTTCGACAAATCTGTGTGTGATTTTGTTTTGACATCTTGATGACTGTGTTTGGTATTTTTGTACTACTTTTTGCCTTTGTATGTTTCCCTTATTTTATTTTTAAATACAGTGGTCAGGAATGTCTTCAAGTCCAAATTCAGTTTTTCTATCATATTTAATTTATTTGCAGTCTGTCTTTGTTTTTGTTTTTCTACAGCAACTTCCTTCTTTTCTGCTGCTTAACCCCCCCCCCCCTTGCATTTGTGCTTGAGGGGCAAGTAACAGATGCTTCAATAAAGGAGCACTCAAACTTGCTCTTGTTTTTACCCTGACAATACCTTCTGAACCAGTTTGCTGTCATTGTTACCGTGACAGTACCTCCTGAACAAGTTTGCTTTCATCTCTTAGACTCCCTCAATATCCTCAGCTGTGCAGAAACCTGGGCACAAGGCTTAATTCTATTTCTCATGTTCTTGATGCCTGAATGGTTGTTTCAGTGCTGTAATGAGGTTATATGACAGTTGTCCATAGCAACGGTGTCCATTGTAGAGCTTGGACCACTTTGCAAACAGTTTCCTCTGCAAATGTCTAGGACAAAGAAAAGATTAGGAGAGCTGAACTATCAACAGGAATGTTAGTTGTGTGAGAATACTACTTACTTCTTCCATGCCCAACCTAGATGCAGTGGAATGCATAATTTGAAAGACATGTTTTTCTCAACACATGTTGTCCTAAGTGGCCTGGTTGCTCATGGTTACCTTAATGTGGAGAATCCATGATGATGTGAATATGGTTCTCACAAGTTTGAGCCTGCAGCCTGGTCCTCGTTTGCTGGGAAGTTGAACGAGAGGGAGTCACCACAGGAAGATGTGCTTTTTAAGCTTGGATCCTCTTAACTAATACACACACACACACACACATTCCCATTCATTTCACAGAAGCACCATAATTCGTACGAATAAAGTGCATGAATAATGCTGCTTAATTTTGCTTATGATCTTGAATATATACCAGGCAGATACCATGTCCCGTTTCATTCTCTGAGAATTGCTTGTGCTTAAGGGAATCTCTAAATCTGAAGCAGTCATTTGGTTTGATGGCCTTTACATTTTGCAGATCGTTCTGTCAGTTTTTAGCGTTTTCAGCTCTACGCTCTTCTTGTTTTTTCCTGTCCTTCAGCTATCTGCTGTGCTGGTCCCCTGCCTGTGCTTTTCTTCTCCATGTGGAACTTTTCTTTAGCAATTGAGTCTCTCTGGTATGGTTACCAAGATTGTTTTGGCTACTTCACCCAAACTGTCCAAGTTACTTTTAAAAAGTAGCTCCTAGAGTTTCATGTGTTTTTATGTATGTTGTGTTTATAAAATATGGAATGTGCATCAAAAGCCCAATCAGTTTTAGGGATGGGATGGGTTGTGCTTGTATTAATGTCAGTAACCTGACGTGTTTTGAAAGGGGATCTCTTGGTTGGAAGGAATGCTCAGGAATTTTGAAAAAGCTGCTAAATCCAACCTAATAACTGCACCTTGAGCTCAACTAATTTCACTTTGCTCCTAACACGCCTTGTTTTCCTCCATGATGTCTCGCTGTTGCTCTCCCTCGTGCTCTGGAATATACCATAGGATTCTGGTCATGTCTCTTGCCCATCTGCAAGTTGCTGATTGCCTTTTGTGTTCTGCTGTTCAGTTCTGTTGACTGCACTAATAAACTGCCTTTTTTTCCTGACTCCTTTTGACATGCTTCCTTCACACTCTCTGGAGTGCTGTCCTCCTTGCATGAGAACTTTGCAAAACTGCTTGGTTCCTTTTTGTGTCAGCCTCTTCCCACACAGCTGGTGTCCCTCTTTATTTTTGTACTTCCAGTAAAGCAGAATGTCTAGAAGTAGTCTCAGTTATCCCTCGTGCTCTGGAATATACCATAGGATTCTGGTCATGTCTCTTGCCCATCTGCAAGTTGCTGATTGCCTTTTGTGTTCTGCTGTTCAGTTCTGTTGACTGCACTAATAAACTGCCTTTTTTTCCTGACTCCTTTTGACATGCTTCCTTCACACTCTCTGGAGTGCTGTCCTCCTTGCATGAGAACTTTGCAAAACTGCTTGGTTCCTTTTTGTGTCAGCCTCTTCCCACACAGCTGGTGTCCCTCTTTATTTTTGTACTTCCAGTAAAGCAGAATGTCTAGAAGTAGTCTCAGTTATTAAATGAGTAGACAAATCCCCCCCCCCTTCACCAGTGGCAGTACTACATCATTGCTTTCAGGTGCAGGTTTTGACCTTGTGCTCTCGTGGCAATCTTTAGGTTCTGTAAAACTTATACAGTTGAAAAATAGTTGGGGTGGCTCAAGTGGTTAAGACGCCTGTCCTCCTTGCATGAGAACTTTGCAAAACTGCTTGGTTCCTTTTTGTGTCAGCCTCTTCCCACACAGCTGGTGTCCCTCTTTATTTTTGTACTTCCAGTAAAGCAGAATGTCTAGAAGTAGTCTCAGTTATGAAATGAGTAGGCAAATCCCACCCACCCCCCGGGTGTTTTAGAACGAAGTTCTTCACTAGTGGCAGTACTACATCGTTGCTTTCAGGTGCAGATTTTGACCTTGTGCTCTCGTGGCAATATTTAGGTTCTGTAAAACCCATACAGTTGAAAAATAGTTGGGGTAAAATGCAAATGCGGGGAGAGATGATGTGTACATTTGTTTCTGATAACTGCAGTAAAAGGGCTGGTTTCTTTGATCGCTGCATGATAATTGTACATTGAACAAATGAATCTTAGCAGGAGGAGAGAAAGGAAAAAAGAGGAGAAAGAGCACCACCAGCTGGATTTCGTCTCCATCGCTCAATGCAAGACGACCATTTCTGTGTTTGTCCTGATGAGAAATCAATTCTGTATGGCTCAGTGTGTGGAAATAGCTATATGGACAGTGATGGTGTCAGGGCTGCAACAGGCACTGTATGAACAGTGATGGTGTCAGGGCTGCAACAGGCTCTCAGAAGACCCTTAGTGAAGTTCCTAATGGAGTATTCAAATTGTCCCACAGAATAGCTTCCGTATCCCTTAGAAAATGAGGCCACAAGTGGCTACCAAAACTTTTGTTGCAGATGTGGAGATAGGGACACAGAAAGAGGAATTTAAGCAAAAGGGGCACAGAGATTGATGGATAAGGGTTACTTTTTTCTAAAACCTGAAAGTGTGTGCTCTCTTTGAATACCACCTTGGAGGCAGCTGGAGCCATGCATCTCAGGAAACAGATGCTATCTAGGCCAGACATTAATATTTTGTACCTCCTCTCCCCTGATTATCAGCTTGTCTGTGCCCTACTGCAAAGCACCCCCTGAAAGGATCGGGGAGGCATTTAAATGCCTCCCCGTGCCTTCCCCGGCCTGTCCAAGGGCCGGCTTGCCCAGGCTCCCCGCAGCTGCAGGGCACCGGGCAAGCCAAAGGAAGGCAGTTTAAACTGCCTTCCCTTGTTTACACTGCCTTCCATTCCGGGGGAGGCTTGCCCAGGCTCCCCGCAGCCGCAGGACGCCCTGGCAAGCCATGGGAAGGTATGGGGGTGTGGCCTAACAGGCTAATGAGCTGTACTGTCAGGGGTGTAGCCTATTATGCTAATGAGTTCCTGCTGGGCTTTTTCTACAAAAAGAGTCCTGGATAAGGGTGACCTTTTTTTTAAACCTGAAAGTGTGTGTGCTCTCTTTGAATAGCACCTTGGAGGCAGCTGGAGCCACGCATCTCAGGAAACAGATGTTATCTAGGCCAGACATTAATATTTTGTACCTCCTCTCCCCTGATTATCAGCTTGGCTGTGCCCTACTGCCAAGCACCAAGGTGCTTGCTTTGATTGTGAACACGGGATTCAGCTTCTTCCTGTGGCAGGGGAGTTAAATGGTACACGCTGCTAGGCTAGTTTGGAGTATTCCATTTGATGGCTGGGGGGAGGCAATGAAGTCTGGGTTGCTGGAGGATGGCAGAGTTCTGCTTGCAGTAGGTTTGTTCCAAATTTGGCCTGTAGATTTTGAGCCCTGATCATAGGCAGGCGTTAGCTCTGTGCTTCAGTTTTCCACGTGTAAAATGGGATTCGTGTGACACAGGCCTGCGTGTCATGGCCAGGCAGCTGTCTTGAACTATGAGAGGGAAATATGTAATTTCTGCAGCCGTGATGATCATGCAAGCAACCCTTGTTTTCAGTGACTCTGCAGACGTAACAGTTGTACCAGGCCATGAGGAGAGTTAAGATCTTTGCTTAAAGCATGTCCGTTGAGTACAAGGTGATCCAGTGAGACCACTTTGCCCAATAATAGGCAATCTGCCTTTCACTGGATCACAATATATCATTTTGAGGCCATAGGTGTTTTGTAACTACACAGTATGCGAACATCTTTATGGCCAACTTGGAGCAACGCTTCCTAAGCTACCTATTCATACCTGTGATACATTGATGACATCTTTATTGTCTGGACACATGGTAAAAAGAAGCCCTGGATGTATTCCACCAGGCATTCAACAACTTTCACCTCACCATCAACCTCACAATGAACCAATCTATGCAAGAAATACTTTTTTCTGGACACTACTGTAAAAATATACAATGGACACATAGACACCACCTTATACCAGAAACCTACTGACCAACAAACATATCTGCATGCCTCCAGCTACCTTCCTAAACATACCAAACAATCCATTGTATACAGCGAGGCTCTACACTACAGCGATATCTGTTCCAGTCCTACAAACAGAGATTCCCACCTGAGGGATCTACAATAAACCTTTTTGGAACTAAAATATCTACCTGATGAAGTCAAAAAACATTAACAGGCTTAACATTGAACAGCTGGATAGTCATGCTGCTGAACATCAAAGATTAAACACTGGCAAAAGGAGATATCAAAAATCTCTCTGCATTCGGTGGAAGATGAACAAGTGGAAGAACTTCCAGTGCTCAGTCAAGAAGAACTTGAGGCAATTAAAGACCCAAATATCATAACTAGTCAAATAGCTCTTTTGGAAGCTCAGTGTCATGAAATGAAACCAAATTTAGGTGCTATTGCTGAATTTAATAAAAAGGAAGAGTTATATTTGAAATGTGTTGCTGAGCTGGATGAAATTACTAATAAAAGAGACAATTTTAGACAAGCTTATGAATAGAGGACTCCTTCTGTTTTCACCAACTGGAAAACTGGTCAGATCCAACCCTTTATCTTAATTAAATCAGCAGCTTTCTAGAATGATTCCACTTGAACTGGACAGTGTATGCCCTATTAAAAATTTCCTAGCCCCTATTTTGCTTTTATCTGTAAGGCTGGGGTGAGGACTGTTTAGACAGGACAGCTGTCCCCATGCTTCCCTGTAGAGAGAAGCCAGATGACAGCTCTGCCTTTTACTTCTAAGCCAATATAAGAGGTTTTTATCCCTCAATGTATTATCACCAGTACTTATACAAAATACATTTCAACTTCCAGGAACAAACGAAAAATGCACAATTCATCATTATTTCTCTGCGGAACAATATGTTTGAGATTGCTGATAGATTAATAGGCATCTACAGGACTTACAACACAACAAAAAGTATTGCAACAAATCCCAAAGTAATTGCACTGAAAGGAATTGCTGAACTTGGTTCCGTTGGCTGCTCATGAAAGTGAAAATTACTTTAATTTTAACAAGTACAACTTTTACCATTTTGTTTTAAAAATGTTTTTAAATGTAACATCTTGTTGAAAATATGCTGTTCTGTAAAAGCTGCATCCTTCACCTCTGAATTATTGCTTAAAATATAACTGGATGAAAACGCTCTGGTTTAACAATCACAGTTCAGTTTAAGCAGTAGATTTACTTGGGGATATGGGTGGTAGATTTTATTTTACATTTTATACTGTGTTTTTATTTACATGTGTAATAAAATAAACTCATTATATGTGAGTTAAAAAAGAAACAGATTAACAAAGCCAGAATGGTACCCAGAAAAAACCTGTTGCAAGACAGGCCCCAAAGAGAAAATAACAGAGCACCACTAGTGGTCACATACAGCTCTCAGCTCAAAGCATTTCAATGCATCATCAGCAACTTACAACCTCTACTGAATAATAACAGTTCTCTTTCACAAGTACTGGGGGGGGGGGGCAAACCTTTTCTTGCCCACAGACAGCCCCCCCATCTTAAAACAACTCACCCACAATAATACAACATCTAATTTGAACATGGACGCTGGTACCAGAGCTTGCAATAAACCCAGATGCCAGCTTTGCTGCTACATACGCCCAGACAACACAATCAGTGGACCTCACAACATCAACTACACCATCTCAGGCTCATTCACTTGCTTATCTTTTTACACTGAATATACCCTTAAATGCCAACAATGCCCTTCAGTTCTCTACATAGGGCAAACAGGTCAAACTTTACGCTAAAGGATAAATGGACACATTTATCTGACATCAAGAATCACAAAACTGAGAAACCTGTAGGAGAACACTTTAGCCTTCCAGGACATTCAAATTAGCTTTTTTATTGCAAAGGAATTTCAGAAACCGACTAGAACAGGAGATTGCTGAGTTACAAGTAATTACAACAGGACAATGGACCCCCAGGACTTAACAGAGATATTGGTTTCTTATTTCACTACACATGAGAACGTCATTCAGTTTTCACATCTATTTGTAAACTCTTTTATTATGCTGATTTGCTGCTATTCACAGGTCTTACCAATTGCCTTCATCCAATCTTAGCTATATTTATTGCTCAATTACTTATGCTTCTTTATTCTAATTAGGCCTTCCCAGCAATACCCTCCCCACCCTTTACCTAGATACAATGGCTGATTACCTCTGTTTCAGTGTATCTGAAGAAGTGTTCGTGCACACAAAAGCTTATACCCAGAATAAAACTTTGTTGGTCTTAAAGGTACCACTGGACTCAAACCATGTTCTATACTAATTATAGTTTGAGTTAATCAAAAGCTGCTGTTTAAACCTTGTACCAAAACTAGCCTTCCAGTTTCTATTCTGAAGGCTGCTTTCTGCTGGTACACTGATTTTCGTGCAGTAAGCATTTGAACTAGGTCAGTCACTTCACATGTCTGATCATTGTTATATTTGGGGAGGGGCCCTTGCATGCAGACTGTTAAATGAAAAAGGAGGCTACTCCCTTGCCCTTCATTTGAAACCATGGTTTGAGTGTCTGCTAAGTGGGGGATGGGGAAGTCTACCTAAAGAGGGGCCACAGTTCAGTAGCAGAGTATCTGCCTTGAATGCAGAAGGTCCCAGGTTCAATCCCCGGCATCTCCAGTTAAAAGGACCAGTCAGTAGGTGATGTAAAAGTAGACAATACTGGCCTTGATGGTCTGATTCAGTATAAAGCAGCTTTGTGTTATTTATTTTTTTTATTTGTGTCATTTATGGTCCACCTCAAGGCAGATTACACAGAGTGAGTCAATACAATCAACAGGATGGAGTAGCCAATAAACAATGCAACAGGATTAGAGTTGTAGAACCGATTAGAAATCCAATACAAAACCAAAGCTAAGCATAAGTCTTAACATGACACATTAAATGATAGAAACATTACATTGTAGGATCCTGGTTACAGTAAGCTATAGACCTTATCTAAATAACTGCGAATTATTTAGTATAGTGCAACTCTGTTGCCTGCATAGAAAAGCTCTCTTGAATTATTCAGTTTTGCATAGTTTGTAAAAAGCCAGGAGAATGGAAGCCTCAAGCAGGTCATTACATAGGAGGCACAATGGAGAAGGCACATGTACAGGTAGTTATTGATTTTGCCCATTTGCAGGTTGGTCCCTGCAGAAGACCTTGCTCAGATGAGTGAAGCTGTTGTGGTGTTGCATGGGGGAGAGGCGGTCTCACAAGTATGAGGAGAAGAAGAAGAGGAGGAGGAGATTGGATTTATACCCCGCCCTTCACTACCCAAAGGAGTCTCAGAGCGGCTTACAAACTCCTTTCCCTTCCCCTCCCCACAACAGACACCCTGTGAGGTAGGTGGGGCTGAGAGAGTTCTGACAGAAACTGCTCTTTCAAGAACAGCTCTTGTCAGAACTATGGCTTGCCCAAGGTCATCCAGCAGGTACAAGTGGAGGAGTGGGGAATCAAACCCGGTTCTCCCAGATTAGAGTCCGCGCACTTAACCACTACAACAAACTGGGTCCAAGGCCATGAAGGGCTTTGTATATAACAGCCAATACTTTAAATTGAGGCCGGTAACGGATGGATAGCCAGTAGAGTGACTGTAGAATGGGAGTAATATGCACCAACTAACTCCCAATAATAGCTGAGCCATGGCGTTCTGCACCAACTAGAGTTTCTGAATTAATTTTGAGGGAAGACCAATGTACAGTGCATTACAGAAGGCTAGTCTGGATATCACTGTGGCATGGATCCAAGTGGCCAGATCAGCCGTTTCAAGGTAAGGGGCCATCTTACAGGCTACGCTGAACTGGGAGAAAGCCTTTTTGGCAACTGCATTAACTCCAGCAATTATATTGGGGCCAGTATAACCCCAAGGCTTTTAACTCAAGTCAGCAAAGGTCAGCTAAACTCTATCAAAAGTGGGGAGTGCAAGGTCCTTCAAGATCTCTGCCTTCCCAACCAGTACTACCTCTTGTCATTTCAGGCTTTAGTTTCAGTTTGTTTGCACTTAGCTGACTTAGCACAGCAGCCAGGCAGCAATTTAGGATCTCTACGCTGAGAGAGTTCTGACAGAAACTGCTCTTTCAAGAACAGCTCTTGTCAGAACTATGGCTTGCCCAAGGTCATCCAGCAGGTACAAGTGGAGGAGTGGGGAATCAAACCCGGTTCTCCCAGATTAGAGTCCGCGCACTTAACCACTACAACAAACTGGGTCCAAGGCCATGAAGGGCTTTGTATATAACAGCCAATACTTTAAATTGAGGCCGGTAAGTGATGGATAGCCAGTAGAGTGACTGTAGAATGGGAGTAATATGCACCAACTAACTCCCAATAATAGCTGAGCCATGGCGTTCTGCACCAACTAGAGTTTCTGAATTAATTTTGAGGGAAGACCAATGTACAGTGCATTACAGAAGGCTAGTCTGGATATCACTGTGGCATGGATCCAAGTGGCCAGATCAGCCGTTTCAAGGTAAGGGGCCATCTTACAGGCTACGCTGAACTGGGAGAAAGCCTTTTTTGCAACTGCATTAACTCCAGCAATTATATTGGGGCCAGTATAACCCCAAGGCTCTTAAGTCAGCAAAGGTCAGCTAAACTCTATCAAAAGTGGGGAGCACAAGGTCCTTCAAGATCTCTGCCTTCCCAACCAGTACTACCTCTTGTCATTTCAGGCTTTAGTTTCAGTTTGTTTGCACTTAGCTGATTTAGCACAGCAGCCAGGCAGCAATTTAGGATCTCTACTGCATCACCGGAGACTTGAATAAGGACATATGGAGCTGGCTATCATCCACATATTAATGATAGCCAACCCCAAAGCTAAAAATGATTTTTCCTAAGGGCTTCACATAGAGGTTGAGAAGAAGAAGAAGAAGAGTTAGATTTATACCCCGCCCTTCCCTCAGTCTCTCAGAGCAGCTTACAATCTCCTTCCCTTCCTCTCCCCACAACAGATACCCTATGAGGTAGGTAAGACAGAGAGAGCTCTGAGAGAACTGCTCTTGAGATAACAGCTCTGAGAGAACTGACTGACCCAAGGTCACCCAGCCAGCTGCATGTAAAGGAGCAGGGAAATCATACCCAGTTCCCCAGATGAAAGTCCGTCACTCTTAACCACTATACCAAACTGGCTAAAAATGATGGAATCACACACTGATGATATCTAGTTTCCAATAGCAACCATTTGAGTTCATTCTGTGAGAAATGATTTGAACCAGTTCATTGTGCATCCCCTGACACCCACTTCTGCCTCTAAGCATCTCAACAAGATAGTATGATCTACTACAGGGATGTCAAACTCGTTTGTTACAAGGGCTGGGTCTGATTTTTTCAGATTTTTTGGGGTCCTTTACTCCTTATGGGGAAACATTCTGGACGGCTCGAAGGGTTGTTTTTAAAGGTACATGCACCAATATTGAAGCAGAGCTGCTGGTGCCTGTTCTTTAAATAACCCCCAAGTTTCAAGACAATTGGACCAAAGGGTCCAATTCTACTGGCCCCTGAACCGGGTGCCCCAGCTGTTCTCCATTATTTTCTATGAGGGGGTAAAACCCTGCAAGCTGCTTCCAGGGCAAAAAGGCATGCCTGCAAGTAGCAATCACTGAGAGCAAACAGAACCATTGCAGAACCCAGTAACCAGAAGCCAATATGCCAAGCCAAACAGAACCAAACTAAAACCAGAGAGTCTCTGCAGTGGAAATTGAAGGGGGCATTTTTGCAAGCCCAGCAGAACCAGTTGCAATGTACAGAATGCCCAGCAGAACCAGTACCACTGTGGCAGTGCAAACGCAAAAGGACTGATGTCAAACCACAGAACCACAATAACTCCAAGTGGGGGGGGGCGTTTGCAAGCACAATAGAACCAATTGCAGTGGACAGAATGCCCAGCAGAACCAAGTGCCACTGTGGCAGTGCAAGCTCATCAGGACTGATGTCAGACCACAGAATTCAAACAAATCCAAGCAAGCACTGCACAAAAATCCAGGAAGGGGACACAAAGGAACACTGCAAAAAAGGTCGGGGACAACCTCTTGAAACTGATAAGACTCGTTTGAAATTGACAAAAGCAGCCTGGGAAGCCCACAGACCACCATCACCCCTGTATAGAAATATTGATTTCTAAAAGCCTCCTGCCTTCTCATGTGATATCTTCTGATAACGCTGTGGCTTACTTCCTCTCGCAAGCCAAATAGTGAGGCCCAGATGGCCTCAATAGCATGCCATATAACCACACATTCTTTCACACCTCTAAGTGAAAGAGCTAGACTTCAAGGTGCCTGCTTTAAGGCTACATGGGCCATGTCACGTACATCATGGAGAAGCTGGAGTGGGGGTCACCTGACTGCAGAGGGTGTTCCCAGACTCCCAGCCTATCTCCTCAGGTCACTATGACAACTATGTTTTGGACACACCTATGTCTACTCACAATTGGCTCCTGGCCAGGGCTAATTTGTGACTAGATTGGGGTTTAATTGTCTGGTCCTTTGGAAGAGAGCTCTCTGTTCCTGCTCTCTCTCTACTTGTTTGAATTGCTGTCCCAGGTGGGACAAAGAACTGCTTTGTGAGCTGAGCACATGCTTGCAAAGATGGAATTCCTGCTATTACAAATCCCTTGGTGTCTAACTGGATTATTTGGACTGATGCTATCCTGAATTGGTAAATATGAATTACTGTTTAGTTAAGGCAAACTGCCCTAGCCTTTCTTGTTTTGAAATCCTTCTGGTCTATGCTAAGCTCTGACTGAATAAACATTATCCTTGTTTCTAACTTGTCTTGATCTTGTAACTGAGTTCTAAGCCCATTTTCTTGTGCCTGGCTGGCTGCACGCTACCACTGAGCATAAAGAGTGCATCTCAGAGGAGGTGCTAGTGTGTTCTGTCCCAGAGGCTAACCTAAAGGTTTGGAATCCCTCCCTTGGGGAAAAGCCGGGACTAGTTAAAAAGGGATTCTGGTGGCATATTGTTCTGAAATCCAGAGAGGGTAGTCTACCTCTCTGGGTTGTTGTTTAATGTATTGAAAAAGTATAGGCTTCCCCTCATTCCTGGACAGGCTGTGGGGTAGAAATCTATACAACCCCAGATACAGAAACAAAGCGGGAAGGGAAAACAGTTCCCCAAGAGCCTGCTAATGCTGACCCAAGCCTGTAGTTACAGTGGGGCTTTGGGGGGCTTCACCCCCTTTCTTAACAGTACATAGGGTTGCTAAGTCGTGGCGGGGGACCATGTGTCTTTGCAGAATCCGTGCCGCGGGGACAGCAAGATGCGTTGCACCCGCCGTCACCAGGACATGGTGCTATGCGTCGCTCTGGCAACTGGGCTCCAAACAGCCCTGTTGCCAGAGCGACGCGTAGCATCATGTCCTGGTGATGGCGGTGCAACGCATCTCGCCACCCCCACAGCGCGGATTCCGCAAAGACATGCAGATCCCCCACCACGATTTGGTGAGATTTGGGAGCCCTAACAGCACAGCCCCACAAGAATTTATCCTATAAATGCTTTTTTCAATCATTTAAAAACATTTTTTAAAGGTGTGTGCTCCTTTAAGCAGAGTGGGGTGCTGTAGTTGACTAATTCCCACACTGAGCAAGAGGGTTGGAGTAGGTGACCTCTAGGATACTTTCTAACTCTGTGTCAAGAAACTGGTCTCCTTTAAGAGAGATTAATTGCCTAAGTGTTAGCTTTCTTTACTATAGAAGTTATCACCCCCACCTGCCAGCTTGTTATCAGAATTGTTGCTTAGGCTGGCAGAAGGGATTCACTTGCAGCAGCTGAGAACTGTCATCTGATTGGGTGACAGCTTGCAATTTAGAGATCTATTCTGATGCCAACTTTCTATTGGCTAAATGGCTTTTCTTTCTATACTGAGAACTTCAGCCTCACCAGAAAAAAATTGCCCCACAAGCTCCTGGCTACCGGCCTGTGCTGGCTCCTGATATTCCTGGTAATTCCCAAATATTTCTCGGATTTTTGGGGACCATTTTTTCAGTTTTCCAAAAAAATCCCAGCTATATTAGGAATCCTTGGGTGTCCAAATGCAAACCCCTAGAGACAACAAACATAGTGGTTTCAGTGAAGGAGAGTGAACAGCAGAGACCCAACTGGGAAGGCCAGGTCAAATGGAGCCGAAGGTAGGGGGCTTCAGGTGCCTATATACTAATGCCCAAAGCTTGGGCAATAAGATGGAAGAGTTTGAGCTTCTAATGCAGACAGAGAGATATGATTTTGTAAGCATTACAGAGACATGGTAGGATGATTACCATGACTGGAATGTGGTGGTGGATGAACATGAGTTGTTCAAGAAAAACTGAAAGAGTCGAAGAGGAGGCAGAGTGGCACTGTATGTGAGGAGAGGGGTTGCTTGTCAAGAAATACTGGAGGAGGTGCGTGAGTGGAAAGTATCTGTGTGAGGATAAAGGAAGGAAGAGCAAACAGTATTGTGGGTGGAGTCTGCTACAGACCTCCTGATCAGGGGGTGGAGGTGGATGAAAATGTCGAGACAGTGTGTAACTGCAATAAAAAAGGCCAACACTATGCTGGGGATTATTAGGAAGGGAACTGAAAACCAGCCAGGATCATAATGCCCCTGTATAAATCAATGGTGCAACCTCACTTGGAGTACTGTGTACAGTTCTGGTCACCACACCTCAAAAAGGATATTATAGCATTGGAAAAAGTGCAGAAAAGGGCAACTAGAATGATAAAAGCGTTGGAGCACTTTCCCTATGAAGAAAGGTTACAACGCTTGAGGCTCTTTAGCTTGGAGAAACGACAGCTGAGGGGTGACATGATCTAGGTTTATAAGATTATGCATGGGATAGAGCAGGTAGAGAAAGAGGTACTTTTCTCCCTTTCTCACAATACAAGAACTCGTGGGCACTCCATGAAACTGCAGAGCGGTCGGGTTAGAACGGATAAAAGGAAGTACTTCTTCACCCAAAGAGTGATTAACACTTGGAATTTACTGCCACAGGAAGTGGTGGCGGCTACAAGCATGGACGGCTTCAAAAGGGAATTAGATAAACATATGGAGCAGAGGTCCATCAGTGGCTATTAGCCACAAGGTATAGATAGGGACTCTGGGGCAAGTGATTCTCTGTCATCTTGGTGCTTGGGGGGGTTAACAGTGGGAGGGCTTCTAATGTCCTGGCCCCACTGGTGGACCTCCTGATGGCACTGGTATTTCTGGCCACTGTGTGATACAGAGTGTTGGACTGGATGGGCCATTGGCCTGATCCAACATTGGCTTCTCTTATGTTCTTATTTTCTTATGCCCTCCTCGAGCAGCTTGATAGTATATCCAAGCAACATGACCTTGCAGTTATGGATGGCCAACTTCCCTGATGCGTTCTGGGAGACAAACTCTTCTAAGTGTCCAGAGTCATGCTACTTCCTGACCTGCTTGGCTGACAACTTTCTTTTTCAAATGGTGGCGGAAGCTACCAGGAGCTCAGCCATACTCAACTTAATAGTAACCTAGAGGTAAAAGTTAGTAGATGGGTTAAAGGTGGTTGGGGAGGGGAACACAGGGGGAAGGGATCATGTCCTCCTAGAATAATTCCTTTTGCTGTGGGGGGCCTAGGAAGTTCATAGCCAAACGTGTATGTTAGAGTTTAGTAGGGCAGACTTTAATGAAAAAGAAAAAGAAACTACAATATAGCTACGCATGTAGTGCTAATGTGCAAAATATTGTTTATAATTTAATTATACATTCACAAGTGCTAAAATATCATTTAAAAACCACACCCCTATGGTTCTACATATGAATACCTAATCCTAATATAAAGACAAATGTCCAATCATATAAATACAGGTAAAAATGTACAAATTATATCCACATACAAGAACTAATACCAAACGTGTTTCAGCTAAAAGCCTTCCTTGGTGGTAAAATTCAAACTGAGTTCCCCATGATGTCCTGATGGGTAAACTGGAAGACTGTACTCTAGGACAGTTAGGTGGTTAGGGAATTGGTTGGAGAACCGCACCCAAAGGGTAGTTGTCAATGGCATTTCATCTGATTGGAGGGAGGTATCCAGTGGGATGCCACAGGGCCTGGTACTTTCCAATATTTTTATAAATTATCCGGATGAGAAGGTGGGGAGACTACTCATTAAACTTGCAGATGACACCAAATTGGGAGGACTAACGGATACCCTGGAAGATATAGAATTCAGTGAGATCTGAACACATTGGAAAATTAGGTGGATGTGAATAAGATGCAATTCAACAAGGATAAGTGCAAAGTTTTATATCTGTTTAAAAAGATGAGAAGCATGCATACTGGATGGGGGGGACACACTTCTGGGTAGCAGTGCGTGTGAACAAGATCTTGGGGTACAGGTGGACTGTAAGCTAAATATGAGCAGTTCAGTGTGATGCAGTGGCAAAAAGGACTAATGAGGTCTCGGGGTGTAGCAACGGAGGCATAACATCCAAATCACAAGATGTCATAGTCCCGCTTAACACTGCATTGGTCAGGCCGCACTTGGGAGTATTCTGTGCAGTTCTGGAGGCCTCACTTCAAAAAGGATGTGGACAGAATGGAATGGGTGCAGAGGAGGGCGATGAAGATGACCAGGGTCCTGGAGACAAAGCTGTATGAGGAAAGGCTGAGGGACTTGGGAATGTTCAGTCTGGAGAAGAGGAGGTTGAGGGGGGACATGATTGCTCTCTTTTAAGTATTTGAAAGGCT
Organism: Gekko japonicus; assembly: GCF_001447785.1. NCBI lineage: Eukaryota > Metazoa > Chordata > Lepidosauria > Squamata > Gekkonidae > Gekko > Gekko japonicus. The sequence continues at coordinate 2,039,390 of NW_015174272.1, read as the reverse complement.
GTCACTTAGAGGAAGTCAGGCAGCTGTTCCTGTTGGCAGCAGGGGATAGAACTCACAATAATGGGTTTAAATTGTGCACTTAGAGATACTGGCTGGATAGCAGGGAAAAAATTAACAGTAAGAGTTGTTCAGCCATAGAATAGGCTGCCTAGGGAGTTGATGAGCTCCCCCTCACTGGCAAACTTCAAGCAGCGGCTGAACATGTGTCAGGGATACTTTAGGCTAATTCTACATTGAGCAGGGAGTTGGACTAAATGGCCTGCATGGCCCCTTCCAATTCTATGATCCTAATACTTCAAAAGAAAATTCTAGATGTGTTAAAGGAAGGCAGATTTTAAATATGGGAACTCCTGATTCTGCTTATCGAATCCTATTTATCTCTATAGTCTTTCTGATAGCTTATAGCCAGTGGTTCAATGACCCAAGCAAATAGTAATGAAGATAAAGGGCTGACCTTGCTGGGAACCACACTTTTATTCAAACTGGGATCCACTCATAACTATTCTGGGTTTTATGCATTGATTGTACCAATCTTGGAACCCTCCCACCTAAATTAAAAGCCTCTAAAGTTATCTTTAAACAGAAATACTTTTTTATTCCATTTGAATATTCTCACATTTTCAGCAGAAGATAGTATTGTTTCAAGGCCTTAGCAATAAAGGAAGAAATCAGGTTATTTATATTTACAAAATAAATGCCCAGGTACCTGCAGGATCATCTTCTAAAGTATGTTGCTAGAGTCATTCTTCAGTACAATTAATGAATTCATGAGTAGATACCAAGATCCTGTGAAGAGATTACATTATATTCATACTTAAGTCTGAGAAAAATTCATTGTTACCAGAAACATGTAGACCAGTATCCTGTGGAACCATGGTTTTAAAATATGTACACATTTTGACTGCTACATTGAACCTTAAGTGTACTGATGAATGTCAAATGCATTTTATATTTGGAAGAACAATATAAGACATTTGACAAATAGCAGTGTTCTTAACACTAAGCAAACCAAGGAGGCATATGTCTTGGTGGTCTTAAATGCAGAGAAAACATTTGACTGTGACAATTTATGTACTTAGGGGAATCATTATAAATTGACAGATACTCTTGTGCACTTTAAAGACAAAGGAACCTATTGTGGCAGAAATCACAATAGCTATCTGAAGTTTCTGTTGAGTCTGTCTGATAATACCACATCTGCATATGAATTCCAGTTCAACAGTTTGTTCCTGCAATCTCCTTCTGAAGCAATTATACTAAAATACTATAACCTTTAAGTCCTTTGGTTTCTGAGTGTTTTCTTTTTAATGTCAAATTTGTGTCTATTCTCTTGCATAGAGACTGTTGAATATGGCCAAGGGACTTTCCTGGCACATGGTATTGTATATGGGAAGATGCAGGTGAATGAGCCCCCAACACTAAGGCTTATTGGGTCCTATAAGCAGATAAGAGAATTGAGTTGGTACTAGGGTTTTATGCATGGGCTAGTCTTCAAATTTATCTCTGTTGGATGGTCCAATGTTTCTGGTCTGTACTTGTTTCAAATTTGCAAGGTCCTCAAGGTCTGTGAAAGGGAAGGATCATCTTCGAAAAGAGCTTATAGAAATTCCTAATAATACACTAGAGAGATTTCTGTTGTGAGTTGTAGGTGACAACTAGTGAAGTTCTCTTCTCTGCTGAATCTGTCCTGTCAAAAGTAACTTCTGGGTACTTGTCTAAGCAATGAATAAATGTGATGTACTTCGAAGTAATTTATGATGAGAAAAGTAAAGTGTTTGGGCAATTTGGTGAACAGAACAACTTGTTTATAGGTTTGCTCCATTTACTTCTGATAACTGTCCTTGGGTATAGCTGGGTTTGGCTTCTTTCTCCCTGCAGATCAGGTATATCCCTCAAATCACCAGCCTACTGGTTAGTGTCAGACTAGGATCTAGGAGATCCGAAATCCTTACCCGGCCATGGAAATTTGCTGGGTGACCAAGTCATACCTTCACAGGATAAAATGGAGGGGAAATGGTGTTGGTACGCCGTTGGATCCCCAATGAAGAGAGAAGCAGGGTATAAAAATACCCGCTTCGCTAATTAGACCTACCAGTTATCCTAGGTGCAGAAGTAAATGGGGCTTTGCTCATAAATGCATGTAGTCTTGCAGTCCAATGCCATACATATTTTATCAGAAGTCGGTCGTTCCACTTCCAGGTAAAAGTGCATAGGACTGCAGCCTTTACAAACTCAGACTTCCTGAGCAGTGTTCCCATAGAGACTGTGGAGATCTCCCAATCTCAACGTTTATTTCTACGGCTCCGAATTACTTTCTAGCTCAGGTATAAAGCTGGTCCTACAGTTGAGATGCTTTTGCTAGCCGAAAGAACGCCCTCGCCTGCCTGCCTGCCAGAGCTGAATGGGTGCAGATCTCCCAATCTCAACTCAAGTATAAGGCTGGTCCTACAGTTGAGGTGCTTTTGCTAGCCGAAAGAATGCCCTCGCCTGCCTGCCTGCCTGCCTGCCAGAGCTGAATGGGTCTCACGCCTCCAGCGAAGGCGACACGTTCTCCGGCACTGGACTGGAACCGCTGATGTTCGTCTACCAATCCTGTATAAAATTCAGCGGGTCCACAGCCAAGGCTCCGCCCAGCAGGGAAGGCCCGTGAGCGAAGCGCCCTCCTTTCTTTCTCTTTGCAGTGACGGTTCTTGAAGGCTTCCGGTTTGTCGCTGCTGAGAGCGGCTTCGTCACGTGCAGCGATTTATGTCGAGAACGCCCCCCCTCCCCGCCGTCCTGGCCATGTTAATCGGTCTGCAGCACGGCTCTGTTTTAACCAAGAGCTGGTTAAAAGTACGCAGTCACTTTCGCCATAAAAAGTCGTCACGAACAGGATTCGAACCTGTGCGGGGAAACCCCATTGGATTTCGAGTCCAACGCCTTAACCACTCGGCCACCGTGACTCCCAGGCCAGGCTTTCGCTAAGCTTCAGCTAGAGAGATCCGTGCAGCAACTAAATGTGCTGGGGGAGGGAAGGCGGCAGAGAAAAGAAAATCTTGGTAGGCTCAGGGTCCCCCCCTTCCCCAACACGAGCGGAGGAGAGACGAGGAAGCCTGTTAGGCCTTTTGCTCAACGTAGTCCTTCCTTTATGTTCATCTCTCTTGCGGATCCCCATCTGCCTCCAAATACTCTTTCCTCCAGGTTAGCAGACAGTACTGATTCCCAGTGGAATTTCCCACCCTTGTGCGGTTCCAGCTCCCCCTGCTCGCCCGGTTGTCTCCCCTTGTTCGCTATCCTCCTAGACGCCTATTGATCTCTCTCCCTATACAGGGCACGAATTTTTGCCCCTCCAGAACCTTAATCTGACATATTTTCAATGCTTGCTGGATTTTTGTACAATCTAAGTAAATGATAGGGCAAAGTTTGAGTTCAGTTGCACCTTTCAGACCAACAGAGTTTTATTCAAGGTATAAACTTTTGTGTGCAGGCACACTTCTTCACATACAATGAAATGGAAATTATCAGTCCATATAAACAGGTAGAGGGTGATCAGTAAATTAGCATACAGCATAATGAAGATGTTTAACAGATTCAAGGACCAAACAGGAATAACAAGCTTAGTTTATATGGTTACCGTTTGTTTGGGTTTAATTCCAGGCAGGGGAAACATAGTAAAGGAAATAAATATGTCAGTATTGGAGATTGATGGGCAGATGTATCCTTAATTGTGGAATGCTGAGAGTAATTAACTGAGACCCTGCCTATCTCCTCTCAAGCATGGAGGTGACCTTACAGCATCTTCTTGTTTGAAGTGGGATGATTGGCTGTGTAGAGTTAGCTCCCCTATTCCCACACCAGAGAAATACATTCCAATCTACCATTTCAAATTACATTCCATTCTACTATTCATTATGTTACATTACAATCTACTATTCTAATCTATTATTCCAAATAAGAAATAAAGCGGACATGTGGCCCTTCTGGGGGACTGGTGAGAATACAGATGTAAGAACTAAATGAGGTTAGCATATGTAGTGAGATTAAAAAATCAATATCCCTGTTAAATCCTGGGGATTCCATTGTTCTGAGTGTTGTAATAACTTGCAACTCAGCAACTTCCCTTTCTAGTCTGTTCCTAAAGTTCCTTTGCAATACAACAGCTAGTTTAAGGCCTCAGATTATGGCCTAAAATTATGAGGGCCTTCAAATACAAAGATTACGAAAATGGGTGTTGGGGGGGGGAGATAATGCTATGGGGCCTCGTTAGAGGGTTCCTGACAAGCTGCCACCCTTCTCTGGTGCCAGGGTTGCCAGCCTTCAGGTGGTCAGCAATAAATCTAAGGGACCACGGTGAACAAAGAAGTCCAACAGAACAAACACCGTGTAATAGTTCGATATAAATTCAAATGATTGAAACCCATACATAACAATTATAAAGACAACACACTGCAACAATAGAGTATAGTGCTATCTCAGTACAACTTGTTTCACAAGTGTGGTAAAGTCCCCAGTTGGTACAAAAAGGTCTGAAAATCCTTTGCCACCCTTCTTGCCAGGGTTGCCAGCCTCCAGGGGGTGGCTGGAGATCTCCTGGGATTACAACTGATCTCCAGGTGACAGAGATCAGTTCACCTGGAGAAAATGGCTGCTTTGGAAGGTGGACGGGGGCATTTTGCCCCACTGAAGTCCCTCCCCTCCCCAAACCCCACCCTCCTCAGGCTCCAAGCCCCCAAATCTCCAGGTACTTCCCAACCCTGTGTGGTGCCCAAAATGGTGTGAACACGTTACTTTGCATAACAGTAGGCCTGGCTCTTGACCCACCCCTTCCTGGTAACAGTTTCCTGGGGAGGCTGTGAGATGGGTGCCCAGTTAAGGCAGTGTCTTTCCCTCTGCCAGGATCATAAATCCAACCCATTTCTTTCCATGTTGACACCACTCTTAAGTAGACCCTGAATGATGTAACGTGGATAGATCACTTCTCAACATACTTGAACCACATAGAATTTAATATCTTTGGAACATTTCCTGCTGCCCTCAAGGGGCTCTTCAGTCTGACAGGCGCTTGCTGAAAAATAAGTGGGTAGAATCCAGAGGTGCTACTTCAGGCTGCAAGGAGCAGAATGTCATTTTTTAAATATCCCCCACATTTTAAAAGATAGCATATGAGGGAGAAGGATTCTATCCATGCCTGCTGTGCTGGTTTTCTGCATGCAGGGAGATTTCCCACAGGAAAGTAATTACTGGCCCCCAAAGGTGATGTCCCTACCAGTGATTTTAAGTTGTGCAGTCCATTCTGCTATTTCTCATATTCTACAGTGTGTATAGAACATGTCTTCCTTAATATGTAGAACATGGGTCTGGCTATGTAGAAATGACTTGAGGGAACTGTGCTCCACCGCCAAATCTCCAAGAGTTTCCCAACCTGGATCTGGCTACTCTACCCCTCATCCCCCGCTGGTGGCTAGGCAGGACCTGGCAGCCGTAACAGTCACCAGAACTGTACAGATGTGGTGGGGGTTATAATCTATTACAATGATGCTGTCCCACCTAGTAATAATAATACTTAGCATTTATATAGAACTTTCATTGTTCATAGGACGTCATAGACATTATCTACTAGTTGCAATCCCTACAACAGCCCTGCTTGGCAGGCCATGAAATCTGATCCCACCATGGTACAAAGAGTAAGGACATGCTTTGGCTGCACATCATAGACATTATCTATTAGTTGCAATCCCTACAACAGCCCTGCTCGGCAGGCCATGAAATCTGATCCCACAAAGAGTAAGGACATGCTTTGGCTGCAGGTACAAAGAGTAAGGACATGCTTTGGCTGCAGAGTACAGCTGCACTATAGAATTATTGCTGCTGCTGCTGCTGCTGCTGCTGCTAGGGTTACGAGCAATGGTACTATAGGTAGCTCTGAGGCCTGAGTCTGCGCGTTCCGGAGCTGGCCGCCTGAGCACCTTTCTTGCCGGCTTCCTTCTCCTCGAGCCAGGGGCCCTAGCCATCATGGTGCAGCTTTGACACTCAGGCAGGGCGCATGTTGCGTCCTGCTAGCTGAGGCGAGTTCTCCCCTGCAGGGGTCGCTGCGTGTCAGTACTGGCGAGAGCGAGCGGGCGTCTGCGGCCGGATGGCACACAGTAGTGTGGAACAGCAGCCGGTAGAGGGCGCTGCGGGGGCGCCACCAGGCGCGGCGCACGGAGAGCGAGCGGCAAGCAGGCAGGCAGGCAGGCAGGCGGGCGGGCCCTTAGAGCTGGCGGCGCGGCCCGGGCCGGCGGCGCTGGGAAAATGGCGGTGCGGAAGAAGGACGGCGGCCCCAACGTCAAATACTACGAGGCCTCAGACACCGTTAGCCAGTTCGACAGCGCGCGCGTCTGGCTGGGGAAGAACTACAAGAAGGTACTGGCCTGCCTCTGCTTCCCCTCCACCCTTTGCTCTCCACCCTGCCATTTAGGAAACACCTTCTCGAAGCTACCGGGGGAGGAGGGGAGGGAGAGAAAGGGCGCTTATTCTCTTCTGCTGCGTTTATCGGAAATGTCCCACGGACCCATTCCATCCCCAGCCCATTGTACATATCCCCCTTCCCATTTCTGTTTTTCTCCGCCCCCTCCCATGGGGCCTGGATGGGGAGCGAGGGCAGTGGGTGGGGGAGAATCAATGGCAGTACAAATTTGGAATAGAGGGGCACACACATACGGAAGGGATGCGGAATCTAGGATTCCCCTCTCCCCGTCAGGGATGGCGGGGTTCCACTGACCTCACCCCAGCACATCTGGAAGGGTCTTTAAGACTGGTTCCATCACCCTTTCACCTTGTTGACCCCCCCTCCCACACACACACCAACAGAATCCCTGTCCCCTTTTCTGTCTAGGAAACCATAAACCATTTGGAGTCTGTCTTCCTGCCTCTGCATACAGCTGTTGGATGCTTTCCAGAACAACAGTATCTCGTTTTGACAACTCATCATCTCCATTAGTCTTCTCCCAGATTCCTGGGGGTTGTAAATTCCTTTGCTGTCTCTTTGTTGTTTTCACCTACCTTTTGCTGTATTTCCATTTACCATTATTCTCAGATGTTGTATAGATTCCTTCTGATCCAGTTACTGGAACTTTCATTCATTGATTTCACAGATCTCACATTCTCCCACATGGCTTATCTTCCACAAGTGACCTGAATAATTCCTGCCTTCTGTAACGGTGTCATTCCTGCCTACTGTAACGGTGGCATTTGGTTTGTGGAAATCTACAGTCTATGAAGCATTTTCCTTTCAAAAATGGGTCTCCCCCCCTGCCCGCCGTAAATTCTTCCAGGAGAGATTCCCATGCATCCCCCTTTATCATCTTTGGGAGTCCCATTTTACCTGTGTTTATCTCTTCCAATGTAAATTCCTTGTCCACAGAAATAGGAAATGTTTGGCATGGTGCCATTTAATCTTTCTAAACCATTCTGATGAGACAGTATTTAAGAAGAGATCCCTCTCCTCAGATGACTGTTTACAATGTTTAATTTGCAGGACAGGTCCCTTACATTATCACTTTTTCTTACCACTTCTTTGATCAGCTAAGATGAGCCAGATGCTCAAAAACTGAAATGGATTTTTCTCACCTTGCTGAGATTTCTCCTTTCAATTTTTCCCTGAGTGGTAGGGACTCTGGGTTGCTAGAAGAGGTAATAAATATTTCTATTATGGGAGAGAGGACACATGCAAGCTCTTGGATAAAGGCATGTGGAGTAGGATTTCCTGTCAGAATCTCTGCTTTTTTATGGCTGCATCCTTTCTACAGGCAGCATGGATCTCGGTTCCCAAGCTCTTAACTTTGACCTTCCAAGTGAGAGTGAGTGGTCAAGTCCCTAGACTCTTCTCTGTGTTTGGAGTGACAGCTTGTGACCTGATGCTTACCATTTCCCTGCTTATTCAAACCTCCCTCCAAGCCCCCAAGCCCATTTTTGTTTTGACTATTTGCAACCATAACTCAAGAATGATAGCATTGACTGGCTGTTCATTTTAGAATAGCTCCAACTGATTGTTTGTGTGTTTGCATTAAAAAAAAAAACCACAAGACATGACTGGAATGTCCCAACCATAGAAGAAATACACATTTAATTGGAGTTTTTGCACACTGAGCAAATTGAGGAGGAGGAGGTCTTTACCACCGTTTGGTGAGGGTGTCACTGAAAGAAGGTCAGATAGGGAACATTTCTTCCATTCCCTGATCATATAAGTATTGGGCTTCTTTATTTCAGATTAACTCACTGCTTTGGCACACAGGCCCATTTCATTATGTACAACGTTAGCCAATCTGAGTGCTAGATATCCATGCCAAAAGCACAAATCCCTTTGCTTAAAGAAGGCAATTAACCTGTGTTTCAGCAGCTGTAATTGTTATGAAGTATAACAATGAATATATCCAGGAGCCAGATTTTACTGACAGTTGGTCTCCCTTCCCCAAAATCTGACACGATGTCGCTGACATTTTCCTAGGGGAGAGTCAGAAATATTCAGCTATCTCCCCCCGCCCCATCATGTGCTAACCAGCATGTCGGGGGTATTACCTAGGTATTGGGCAGGAGATGGACTAGTTCAGCTGGAGCAGCACAAATATTGTATCACTCCTTGGCTTGTATCCTGCATTCACTTTCTACTAATAGAAGGCTCTGTCAGTGGAAGGAACTTCCTTGCCTCCACCCTCCTGCAAATGCTCCCCTAAAAACTACATCAGGGGACAGAACCCGCAGAAACAGTGTGAGGGGGTAACTTAGGAGTCTACAGTAGGAAGGGGGAAATTGATGAACTACCCCCCCTTCTGTTAGCAGGAATTCACAGTGAGAGCCAAGCCCTTGTTGGTTACTGCAGCCTTCCCCAATCATCCAGTTCCTGAGCAGTTTCTTAGTCATTTATAATTGTGTAATGATGTCCTAGAGGAATTCTGAGCATTAAGATTTCAAATAACCTCTTCTCTTGGGAATTCAACTTTTGATATTCTAAATGTTCAGCAAGTAACACTGCAAATTGGGCCAGAGAAGGTGCAGTTACGTCATATGTGACCTGGGACAGCAATGTAAAGCTTTTTTTTTTAGCACAGCAGTGCTGTAGAATGTTTTAAGGAGAGATTTGACAACATTGTTGACATTCTTGTCTGATCAAAGCATCCACCTGCCACTTGATACAAAGTTGATACAAAGCTAGATTCCAAGTAAGCTATCCTGCTCTGTGGACTAGAGTATCATTGCCTGAATTTTAACAGCTATTGCCTCACACTAATCATGGAAAATGTAGGAGGTATATTGTCCCTAAGTATGAACAGAATGAACAGGAAATAAGAGAGCTGCAGTTCAGCCTCCTGCTGCAGTATCGCCACTTGTTCCTGGTATTCTGAAATTTTGATTTACAAACTTTCAGAAGCTGGAACTGGCTTTGTGTAGTGTCCACAGATCTTTGCATATTCCAAGTATTGCCACAATGTGTGTGTGTGTTTGTTTTGTATGTATGTATGTTTTATTGTATTATTAAATATTTATACATTTTATATGCTATTTTAATATTTAAATTTTTAATGCCTGATGTTCGCCAACTTGGAGACCCTATTTGGGTTCAAAACTGCCACATAATCTTTTAAATAAAATAATAATGTACCTAAGAAATGGAAATGCTAAAAAGCAAAGTCTCTTCTTTATGTGGGGAATGGTTCTCTCTGGGGTGCTGTTTCTTCCTTCTGAGGAAGCAGCTATAATTAGTAGTCTTCAACCAGACCCAAAATCTACTTTTAATCATAATCTGCAACATGGGATGTTTTAAAATATCTTATTGCATATATCATTCTTTCTCCTGCTGCTTTTTTCTACCCTTTTCCTTTAAAATTTTAAAAAAATATGGAGGTGCCACTGGTGTAATGTATTTTAGGTCAGGGTGTGACCATGTTTTGGCTGCTAACCCACTAGTTGATGCATAATCTGTGTGTTGCATGTCTAAGGTTAAACATGGGCTTGGTTTGGTTTTAACAGAGCCTGAGGGTAGGATTTGTAAAGCTTTGATCCTTATTCCCACAGTATATCCAAGCAGAACCACCCACCAATAAGTCATTGTCCAGCCTAGTGGTGCAGCTGTTGCAGTTCCAAGAGGAAGTGTTTGGAAAACATGTCAGCAATGCACCTCTCACAAAGTTACCGGTGAGTGCCACAACCTTCCTGATTTCAGTGTGGCAGAAGCTAAAAACTGTTTTCAATAGAGCAGACCCTTTCAGGAGCTGTTTTAGGCAATTAGAGAAAACAGTGGTCCCCATAGGTTAGTACTGACAATCCAGGGAGGCAGAGGTCTTTCCCTCTAATTCTATAGTTTGTGTTGCTTTAGGGGTTTGAAGACTGTGAATGTGCCACTTCCTACTGTGGGTAAAATCTTTCCCTGTATAAGAAATTCGTGGCCTGTTGTAAACTAGTGCATCAAGGAGAGGATGGTATCTTTCTCTTCTTGAATGTGCTGATTTACTCCATGAAGATAAGTGTGTGTGTGTCTTGGGAGGGTGAATTAGAAATGATATAGTCTGCCACTTCATTTTATGAATTGTGTAGAACAGCTTCCGAGATTATGTAACTGGAAGTGCTGGAGACTGCATATATGGATCATATGTACAAAGCTTTATTGGGACTAGTTCCTTCTGGGACTGCTGGGTGCCCACTTGCAAAAAGGATTGTTTAATGCATCACACCTTGAGGGGAAAACCACAGCCACTGTTCCAAATTGCATTCATGTATTCCCAATAGTGCCAGTTCATAATCCAGGTTAATACTTACAGAAATTGCTCACCTGTGCACCTGGCCCTTTAAGACTGGTATTAGCAGTCAGTTAATAAATTATTTTTATTACAAAACCAGAAAATTACAACACAATGTTTAGGGGCTAACATACCCATCATACATTGCGAGTAAATCAAGCAGAAAACCAAATTATATTCAGTTAAAATGTCAACATCTCTGTGCAAAATTCAGAGCTACTGTAACACAAAGCTTGTTAAACTGTGGTGGTTAATCTAGTATCAGGTTGCAAATTGCTTGCAACAGAGGACTAATCATTTTGTTTTACTTGGTTCTTTAGGGTGGATTCAATTGCTGAATGTCCACATTAAACAATCTTTGGGTTTCCGAAGTTTGTTATTCAGCCCCAAAAGTGCACCTATATCCAAGTGTTTCTGCTGTGCTTCAATTCATCCTGTAAATCAGTATTAAACCTTCTGGCCAGATTTTGATCCTTCACTATAAGCTGTAGGCCTTTTCTCAGTATTACACATGAAACCGCCTTATACTAAATTAGACCACCAGTCTGTCCAGGTCAGTATTGTCTACTCAGAGTGGAAGCGGCTCTCCAGGGTCTCAGGCAGAGATCTTTCACATCACCTATTGCCTGGTCCCTTTTACTTGAGGATCTGAGGATTGAACCTGGGACCTTCTACACGCAAAGCAAAAGCTCTTCCATTGTCCCAGCTCCTCCCATAAACCATAATCCCTTTCTCTAGCTGTGTGAAGTGATCTGAATTATATGGTTTTCCAGCCTAATTCTTGGGTAGCTGATGATTTTTTCCAGTGGGAAGGCACAAGCAGCTGAAGTATAGGTAACTGATCCTATTCTAACAGGGTCTTTGTACCTGGCTATCCTTGACTCTCTGTTCTTGTCCCCTAGATCAAATGCTTCTTAGATTTCAAAGCTGGTGGTGCTCTTTGTCACATCCTCGCAGCAGCCTATAAATTCAAGAGTGACCAAGGATGGTAAGCCTTCTCCTTTACTTTTTCACACATTCCATGAAAAAAGATGAAGTACTGTCCATAGGTTTCATATGGGAGTCTATAATCAGAAAAGATTTAGCGCTTGTCATGTAGAAGTCATTAGAATCTTGGGATCCCAATAGGTGTATAATGGTTGCTAACACCAGCTTCTCCACCCTCATGTTTTCATTTTCTCTGAGAATGAGGTTATAGAACAATGGCATGTTACATTGGCCAGATTTATGTGAATTCTTCTTTTGTGATTTTTGTTCATCACACTTATGGGCTTTACACTTGTACAGTTTCAGTTGAGAAACTTTTAGAGCTGCTTTTAGATTTGATATTTTTTCCTTCAGATGGTCAGCATGGTTGAGGGGAAGGAGTAGTGTCTTCCTTCTCTATTCTCTCTTGTTCACTGCAGCAGTGTTTGGGAATGTTCAGAGACTCCTTCTCTGTGAAACTAAGTTTGAGTCCAATGGCACCTTTAAGACCAACAAAGCTTTATTCAAGTTTTAAGCTTTCATGTGCATGCACACTTCTTCAGATACAGTGAAATGGAAATTACCAGTCCATACATATAGATAGAGGGTGAGCAGTAAATTAGCATGCAGCATAATGAAGCTGTGTAACAGATTCAAAGACCAAACAGGAATAACAAGCTTAGTTTATATGGTTACTATTTGTTTGGGTTTAATTCTCAGGGGGGCATAGTGAAGGAAATAAATATGTCAAAACTGGAGGTTGATGGGCAGATGTATCTTTCATTGTGGAATGCTGAGAGTAATTAACTGAGACCCTGCCATTACGCTCATCCAGGGGAGTTAACTCTACACAGCCAATTGCCCCACTTCAAAGAAGATGCTCTCACCCAGCTTGCCCCACCTGTTTTCTCGGTCCTTCACCAATCTCGAACTAGGGGGCGGGGGAGAGGAGTGGCTATTTTCATTCGGGAGGTTTAGTCCTTCAGGGCGCTCCCGGCTGTGGAGATCGCGGGCGTTGAGTGTGGCGGCGTGATGCTGGAGGCTGAGGAGTGTTTGGCAATTTGGTTGGTGTACCGACCGCCCAACGCACCGGCCAATAGCCTGCCATCCCTGCTGGAGGCCGTATCAGGCTGGGCGCTGGAGCACCCTTGGCTGATTGTCTTGGGTGATTTCAACGTCCATGCCGAGGACGCGGCCTCCAGCCGGGCTATGGACCTAGTGTCATCCATGGCGGCACTGGGACTCTCTCAGCTTGTTACAGCCCCCACGCATCGGGCCAGTCACACGCTCGATTTGATCTTCGCGGCTGGGGTGATGGTGGACCGGATCACTGTGGAAGCAGTGCCATGGTCGGATCACCAGGCTCTGAAGGCCCGTCTGAATGTTCCACCCCGACCCTATTTGAGCGGCGAGCGGATTTTTGCTCTCCTGCGCTGCCAGATGGGACCCTATGTGGCTTCAGACGGCTGTGCGGGATCCAAGGCCCCTGGTGGTTCATTGGATGACCTGGTGGAGGACTGGCATCGTTGGATGAGCTGGTGGACTTCCTCAGCCATCGACAAGATTGCTCCCAGGCGTCCTCTCCGCACTCGTTCTAGGCGGGCGCCCTGGTACACTCAGGAGTTGCGACACTGGTGTTGTAAGATCTGTCGGCCGCGTTTGACACGGTCGACCACCAGCTGCTAGCCCACCACCTCGCTGACGTGGGGATTCAGGGGCTCGCCCTTCAATGGTTTGCCTCTTTTCTCCAAGGTCGAGGACAAAGGGTGGCGATAGGGGATCAGCTGTCCCAGAGGTGGCCTCTTGAATGTGGGGTGCCTCAGGGGGCGGTGCTGTCCCCGATGTTGTTTAATATCTATATGCGCCCCCTTGCCCAGATTGCCCGGAGTTGTGGGCTTGGGTGTCATCAATACCCAGCTCTATCTGATTTTGGGCGGCCACCCCAGATGACCTTTGTCAGGTGTTACAGGCCGTGGCTGGTTGGCTCAGACTGGGTCAGCTGAAACTAAACCCGGCAAAGACGGAGGTCCTGGGCCTGAGTCGGATCGGTTCGGGGTTGGGGCTCCCTCTCCCGACCTTCGACGGGGTGCCTTTGGTGCCAGCGTCGGAGGTTAGGAGTTTGGGTGTGCTCCTGGACTCCTCCTTAACAATAGAGGCCCGGGTGGCAGCCACTGCCAAGTCGGCCTTTTATCATCTTTGGCTGGTGCGGCAGTTGGTTCTTTTCCTCGACCGAGGTGACCTGGCTACAGTGATCCATGTGACGGTCACCTCGAGGCTAGACTACTGTAACGCTCTCTACATGGGGCTGCCTTTGTCGCAAATTCAGAAGCTGCAGCTAGTGCAGAATGCTGCAGCCAGGCTATTGATGGGTCTCACTACACGAGATCACATCTGGCCTGTGCTGAAAGCGCTACACTGGCTGCCAATGGCATACCGGATTTGCTTCAAAGTGCTGGTTTTAACCTTTAAAGTCCTATATGGTCAGGGTCTGGCTTACCTTAGGGACCGCCTCTCCCCGCATGTTCCTCCAAGGGCACCACGGTCGGGGAACCAAAATCTCCTGGATATTCTAGGCCCCAGAAACATCAAACCTGCGGTTACCAGGGCCAGGGCATTTTTGGTAGCGGCTCCTACCTGGTGGAATGAGCTCCCAGAAGAGATCCGGGCCCTGTGGGACTTAGTTCAGTCCCGCAGGGCCTGTAAAACGGAGCTCTTCCGCCAGGCTTTCGAGTAGGGGCCGCCACCGCCATCATTACGCCATCATCATTACGTCACCATCGTTACCATCATTCCATCTGCGTCCCCCTCTTTATTACCGATAATTGCCCATCTTCAGAGCGGGTACTATTGGGGACGCGAGACATTCCTGGCAGAGGACAACGCTATAGGGACGTATATTGTTGCTGCTATATATTGTTATTACTGTTGTTTGTTGTTCTAGTAGAAATAATTTTAGAACCCCATCTTGAATTTCATAGTTAAATATTTTTGGAGCACCGTAAAGTAATTTTTAGCGAACTGTATTTATTGTATTTTATATTATTCTGTATTGTTTTAGTGTCCTAACCTGGGCATCCGTGCCCCTTGTGAGCCACCCTGAGCCTTCGGGGAGGGCGAGATATAAATGTAAGGATGGATAAATAAATAAATAAATAAATATGCTGTACGGTTGCCTCCATGCTTGAGAGGAGACAGAGCGTTTTTTTTCTTCGCATATCTTAAAACATCTTCATCATGTTACATGTTAGTTTGCTGTTCAGCCCGTCTAGAAGTTTGAACCTTACCTTCCATTCCAATGTATTTGAAAAAATGTGCATGTATACAAAAGCTCATGCCTTGAAGAAACCTTTGTTGGTTTTAAAGGTGCTGCTGGATTCTAAATTTGTTCTACTGCTTCAGACTAGCATGGCTGACTACCTGGACTAAACTGCATTATTGACTGCCTCAGTGCCACATGATCTGGATCCTTGGGATTAGTTTTGACCAATCTCCTTGCTACCCTCCTTACGTCTAGCAGCACACAGATTGTTACTGGGGCAACTAGGATCAGTATACAGCAACCTCCTACTCATTTTTTCCATCCCACACTTCTACAGCTTTTAACACCAGCATTCTCTGTGGACCTTGCCACATGTCCATTAACACCACCGCTTGATTCCATTGACTATGATCTCTTTTCCACCACCCATAGCAGTTGCTCTTTGGGACCAACAGAAGAACCTTTGCCCACAATGTGTTGTACACTGTTCCACCTGCCCCCATATCAGTAACTCACAAAACCAAAATAGGATCCACGGTAAGTAGGAAATACCAAATATCAGCAAATACCGTTCTACAGATGATTATAAAATATCTCAAATAATTTTAATATATTTTTTGTTTTATATTTTTACAATTTATTCACCATGCTTTTCATGTTGGAGGAAGCTTTGAGCTCGCTAAGAGAGAATTTTTGCAGTGTTCATTGAAAAATTTGGATAAATATTTTGGCATTTGGCAACCTTGTGCTTGGAAATATCTCTTGAACTCCCTGAGGAAGACACTGAAACAGGAGGATATCTGGACCTCTGTTGGAGGAAGACTGAGCACTTATTCAAAATAGGCTTAAAGGAGTCCTCCCTCTTAAGACTTTTGTATAATTAAGGAGGACTGATATTAATAAAGGGGTTGTGCAATATCTTTTGTGATAAGAGACAATACTTAGATGTTTTGAAATATGATTCTTTCTATGTATTAAGGCTTATATGATAAATAATATATGGTGAATAAATTGTAAAAATATAAAACAAAAATATATATAAAAATTATTTGAGATATTTTATAATTGCCCATATCAGTAACAGCAGCATGAGTACCAGGTGCTTGGTGACCCTATTTGTGTGGAAAGGCAGCATAGAAATGTTTAAAATAAATGTGTCCAGAGACCTCAGATTTCCAAGAAGCCACCACTGTGTCAGCTGCCTATTTTGAATTCGACACCTCTTAGGTGTTAATGAGGCACCTTCGCTTCTTCATTTTCTTCCGAAGGAGGAAGACAATGCCTCAAACTCTGATGTTTTAGACAAGGCTTTGGACTCTTCTCCTGCCCTATCAGTGAGTGATGCCATCTCCAGCTCCTCACAGTCTCTCCTCCACTCCATGTGTACATGTCTGTGTCTCTTGGGCAATGCTCCCTCTAAGCTGTGGAGTCTTGCGAGCAAAAATTCTACTTTGTGAGCTACTGGCATTAAAATTGTGAGCGAGCAATTTGGCCACTGCATAAATTAGTTTGCTCTGGAGCCATCTTTCCTGAGCTAGGACAAAAATGTGTGAGCGGGAGGCTGAAAAACTGTGAGCTGGCTCACACTAACTCAGCTTAGAGGGAACACTGCTCTTGGGCACCCTGGGCCTACATGAAGTCCCATCAGTATCCCATATGGACTTTGCAGTTCATAAGGGTAACTATTGGATCCATTTTGGCAAGAATTTTTCTGCCTTTGTAGAGGACCAAGCCTTAATCAGTCAGATATTCAGCTTTCACTGTCACTTTCCTAGCAGATTCAGAGATTGCTCAACCTCATGGCAACTTCCATTATAGTAGCTCAATTTGTCAGACTGACCATGAGGCCTCTCCAGTGCTGGTTGAACTGCAACCTCCAACTAATGTGGGACTCACAGGAAAAACCTCTAGATGCTTCATCAGTGAATTCAGGAGCCACAACTGGTGGACTTACCCTTGTCACTTACGTCATAAGATCCCATTTGCGACACCAGCTTGTCAAGGAACCCTCATAACAAATGCCCCTCAGTTGTGATGAAGCACACACTCTGGCATATACTGGCAGCAGCCATTTCAAGTGAGACAGCTGCATATTGGCCATTTGGAACTCCTTGTTCTCCGCAAGTCACTTTATGCATTTCTTCCCAGAGTGTGGGGGAAAGTAAGGCAGGTGGCCAAAGATAACATGGCCACAAGTACATCCTTTTCTTGCCTAGTCTGCAGTCTGTGGGAGAGATGCATCAAATAGAACATGAGATTGTGTCTTCCATCCTTGAGTATCTACTCCTTAGACCTATAGCATTTCACGTATTCGGTAATGACAACCTGATCTACCTGTGTCTTCCATCCTTGAGTATCTACTCCATCTCATTTCTCTAGGACTGGCATACTTGTCTAGCAGCCATCTCAGCATCACAGCCGTTAGTACAGAGCCACTTCCTATTCTTCCAACCCCTGACAAAGCAAGTGTTCAGAGGCTTCCACAGGTTTTGCCCACCAATCACACCACTTATACCGTAGTGGGACTTGCAGCTGGTCCTCACCCAGCTAGTGGGGGAAACCCTTCAGGCCTTTAAGTACTGTAACCTGAGGGGGGAACCCCCCCCCCCCATTCACCTTTCTGGTTGTAATCTGTTCAGCAACAAGTAAACTGGATGCTCTGGTCATCTTTATTTGCAACTGTATAGAGACAAGGTAGTCTTGTGCCCAGACAAAATTTGTCTCTGGGTTCCAACTGAATCAGGATCTGGTCCCTCTGATATACTTTCTTAATCCACATCTGATGCTGCATATTCTCTATATGTCCATTCTATCTGGACAGAGCTACCCATTTCAGGAAACACCTGAACGCTACTTGGGCCCAAAGAAATGACCAGGGGATGTGCTGTTGAGACTGTGGGAATGTGCTGTTAAGATTGTTTCTCTGAGAGAGGAAAGGATTTTTGCGCCTAAAATCTGGCTTTAGACGTTTTGAATTGGGTCTGTGTGCAGGTGCAGTGCCTGCCACTGTATAGGCACAAATGACTTCTAGAAAAGCACCACTTGCATATAAGCAATCTGATTTATTGCTGTTAAAACCTAGCTTGTACTTGAGATTTTCCTCTAGTGGCTAACAAAATATGAACTTCCTCATAATTGTCAAATTATTGTAACTGATAATGTTAAGTGGGAGGGAACTGGTCATCATTGTTGTATGTAGTAGCCAAAAAAATCATCCAGAGCCAAGGAGGTGACTAGGGGAGGGTAGTCTTTAATAAACCATCCAGAGACAAGGACTTGAATAGGGGAGGATAGTCTTCATGTTACCTGTCTCCCAAGATGCATCTGGATCCAGGGTGCTAGGTACCAGTCTCCATCCTTACCCAGGCTCAGACATTAGGCTTTGTGTAATGCCTTCTCTTGAAGTAAACTTCTGTAGAACAGCTAATCCAGAAGATATGAACTGTGACTTTCATGAAGGTCACTCTTTTCTTCCAATAAGGCGGCGTTTCGATTTCCAGAATCCATCACGGATGGATCGCAATGTGGAGATGTTCATGACCATTGAAAAATCATTAGTGCAGGTACTGTGACTTCCATTCTTATACAGAAATTGTTCCTTCTGGCCACCAGGTGTTCATTTGTCCTGTTTGTTCGTCTTCCAGAACAATTGCCTCTCCCGGCCTAACATCTATTTACATCCAGACACCGACCCTAAATTGCAGGCCAAACTAAAAGACATCATCAAACGGCACCAGGTGAGTGAGACCGCAAAACAGTCTAAAGTCTGTATAAATGAAACTGATGCTTGTGTATTGCATATCTGTTTGCTATTCAAGATGAACTGTCTTTCTTTGAAACGTCTCTTCCTAAGACACCTGAGGGTATCCTAAGCTCTTCCTATTTGTTCTTGTTTAACTTGTTCACTGGTGTGAGGTTGCACGGTGTTTTCCAGTTGCTTTTTAAAATACCATTAAAATGTTGCAAAGCATAAGCCTGGTTCGTAGACCAGAACATGATTACACTGTCTTTAGCTGTTGAGTTTGTGTAAGGAACTGATACATTTACACATGAATATGCTTTGGCTTGATTGGGGAGAATGGCTATGGGGTTAAGCTAAAGCTTTCATGGAGAAGTGTGTTTTGAATGGTGTGAGAAAAGTGGACTTCCAAGAGGAATAAGGCCAAGGGACAACAAAGGAGACTGGGATGTTCAAATCCACCACAGAGCAGGAATTCCTAGACCTACACAAAGAGGTGCTGTAGTCAAATACAAGTTGGTTTGGTCCAGTAGTGAGCACTGGACTTCTTGATGACTGGGGAAGTAGCTTTTGAACTGGATAAATGGACTTTTCTGCATAGCTGTTATCCTGTACCCTGCCTCATCATCAGGCATCCCCTTCCTGGAAACCAGATCTGGTCTTTATGTGCTCTTATGTTCTCTTTCCAGGGAACAGTAACAGAAGATAAGAATAATGCTTCCCATATTGTCTTTCCTGTTCCTGGTAGCCTGGAGGAAGGTGAGATTTCAGTCCATGTTTGGGTGAAGCAGTTGTGGAATTATGGCTTTATTCTAAATCTTGGTCTGAAAGGTCACTGGATAGTGGCATGTGAGATAATGGCTAGAATGCAGTGCTGTTCATTGTTTGATCTTGCAGACATTTGTTCCATTAACTTTATAGGGGTGATGATCCAGGCATAAGAGATTGCATTTAAAACAGTGACATGGAGAAACTCTCTTTATAAGCCATCTAAAGATACAGTGCAAAGTATTATTCATAACATGGAAAGTATAAAAAAACATCTATAGCCCTTTTCATGTGTAGTTCTTTGTGATGTGTACCTTGTGCATCATTGCAACAACCCCATGAGTCCAGATAGACATGGCTATGTCTATCTGTCTATGTCTGTCTATCAGGGAGTAAATCTGTTAAAATGGAGTGCTTCAGCTGTAAACTAGAAGGCCAATAGTTGGAAGAGAAAAATAATCCTGATTACATTGAATGCCTATAGAATCAGGTACCATCATATCACTGGGGAAATATCATCTGGAGGAAAGGATTAGTGCTATGAGCAGTGAAAAGGCCTTAGCTCTGGCATCTTTACCAGAATGTACCAATCTCAGACTGGGGAGTTTGTCACCATTGCAATTCTTATTTAATGTTACCTAGCTTGTTCTCTTCATTCTTTCAAGAAGTTTCATCTTTTTTTCCGTTTGATTTTTTTTTGGTCTGCATTTTTTTCTTGGACTTTGATTTTTTTTCACAGCTCAGCAATTGACAATTTGCTTCCCTTCCCATCTTTTCTTTGTCTGTTTTATTTAGATTGTACACATACAGGTATGGTCTGTCTATAATTTTTTTCTTTACCCAGTAGATTTTAGATGCTTTAGGAATAATAATATATTTATTTATTTGTATTTATTTATTAGACTTCTATCCCGCCCTTCCACATGGGCTCAGGGCGGCTAACAAGAGGCAAATAGGAAACTCTGTCTCAGTAGTATATTGTCCTTTATTTGTACTTTATGTGAATGCTTTGTTGAAGACAGCAGGGGAGGAGGGCGAAACACTGAGAAATCTCAGGCATCGTTTTGTGATCCCGGTCTGTCTTAAGAACATAAGAGCATAAGAGACGCCAATGTTGGATCAGGCCAAAGGCCCATCCAGTCCAACACTCTGTATCACACAGTGGCCAGAAATACCAGGTGCCATCAGGAGGTCCACCAGTGGGGCCAGGACATTAGAAGCCCTCCCACTGTTGCCCCCCCCCCAAGCACCAAGATGACAGAGCATCACTTGCCCCAGAGCCCCTATCTATATCTTGTGGCCCCAGGACCAGAAGTAGAAAAACCAGGGTTGTACTTCCCTCTTCTCCTGCTGCTCGTCACTTGTGGGCATTGATTGAGTGAAGATGCCTTCTCTAACCCGTCCAACTTAACAATGTCTGCCTGTGCGCTTATTCTGTGTTCTGCCCTGTAATGTAATTAAGCTAGAAAAAAATTCTGTCCCTTTCCTCGCAGAGACATCTTGCAATAAGCATATGCAGCAGTAATTGGCATTGGTCATGTTAATCGCTCCATTTCTTGTCTGTCTTATAGAAGAGTGGGTTCGGCCCATCATGAAGAGAGACAAACAGGTTCTTCTGCACTGGGGCTACTACCCTGACAGGTGAGTGTAACCTAGTGACAATGGCTTGGATCTGCTGGAGGATTTCTGCAGACTGGAAAGAGGGGTGTTGCTTATTTCTCCCCTTCTGTTGCAGACCTCTTGACTCCCCCTCATAGTGTTTGTGGGGGTCCCATGCCCCCCCCCCAGGAGCATCAAGTGTGGGCACTTTGGGCTGTAGCAGGTGGGGAAGGCAAGACAGTTGTGCTCTGCTGATGGAAATAACTTCTGTCAGGAGAAGTTTTTGGGTGAATCCAGGTCTTTTTCTGCCGTTCATATTTCTTTCAATGTAGGTTAGATCCCAGTTCATGAAACTGGGAGAAAGTTCTTTTGTATGCATGCATTTATTTGGATTTTGTAGTCCCGCTTTAAAATTTATGGTATAACTTTCTCTCAGCTACACCTTGTAGACTCATAAAATCCCAGTTCACGAAACTGGGAGAAAGTTCTCTTGTATGCATTTATTTGGATTTTGTAGTCCCTCTTTAAAATTTATGGTATAGCTTTCTCTCAGCTACACCTTGTAGACTCAAGGCAAATTGTTATACTTCAGATCTAATTGAGTCTTGCTCTGATGGGGTGTATATGGCAGCTTGCAGCTGCCTTGCTCCATTCCATACCCATTTCTTGAGATGGTTTAGAGTGTGTGGATGAAGTGGGGAATTGGCTTTTGAACCACTGCCTGCTTTCCTGCCCAGCTATGACACTTGGATCGCAGCAAGTGAAATTGAAGCCCCTGTGGAGGATGCCCCAACAGCTGAGAAGCCCCGAAAGGTAAGCTCTTTTGATCTTTGAATCTTTGTTATTGTTTGACTGTAAACAAAGCTTGGGATTGGATAACTGTGTGATATTTGAAAGGGTTTTGTGAAGCTCCTAAATAAAAAGGCTGTGGGCCTAACTATATTTTACTGTGTTTGTGTGTTTGCCTTGAGTCCTGTTGATCAAATGTGCCTTGGCGGTTCTATATTAAATAGAATTCCCAGGTACTTGAGGGCTGAATTTGGATGAAGCCTGCAGCATACAGGAATAGGAGAGACACACACACCCACTTGCCATTTTCTGAACCTGAGATCTAATTGGGAGCTGCTGTTCACCCATTAGTACACATGCCTGGAAATTCAGTTTCGGTGTGAAAGTCCCAGCACATGTCTGTTTGACAGGACCCAGTGCAGACTGGTAGACAGTGGGTTTTTCCACACAGGGTTTCCCCCCAAGTGGAACACAGCACTGCCCCACTTTTTTGAGGAGCTTCCATACGCTTTCCAAGCACAACTCATGGGGCTTCCAGGACTTTTCCTTTTAAGCTGCAACAAAGAAAAACCACCTTTGTTTCAACTGAAAGGGGAAATGCCACAGCAGCTGCAGGCAGAGCTCTGCCTGTAACCAGTCTGTAGAGGGGGTGAAGCTTAGCTTTGCCAAGCTCCAGCATTTTGCCCCTTTTAGCCCTTTAGCAGGGTTTGTAAAGTTTTATTTTTTTATAATTAACAATGTTATTAAATTTAATCTTGCAAACAATTTCCAATACAAATAATATGTAATTTTACAATTTAACATATGAACATATAACAGAAACAGTATAACAACATAACTCAAAAACGTACAGCTAGTAGAATGCAAAGTCTTTGTATTTCTTAGGCAACTTGAAAGTTCGGGGTCGACGAGCAGTAATGTATTCAAAAAACACAAACCATTTTTCCATAAAGTTATTAGCCATTTTAGGGTTATCATTGGCAATCAATTGCATTGAAATTTTATCTGAAACAATCAGGTCCCATACCTTCGTTCTCCATTGTACCAATGTAGGAATCTTCATGAGTTCCCAATTAAGCGTAATTAAGTTTTTAGCTGCCATTAAGAGACTAGAAACCACTTCTTCCATTTGTTTTGTTAAGTGCAGGTCAGGCCAAAAATGTAACACTAAAGAAGCGGGTGTATTTGGGATTTCATAATTAGTTATTAACTTTATCTCTTGCCTCTGTGAGCCGCCCTGAGCCCACTGGGGAGGGCGGGGTATAAGTATGAAAATAAATAAATAAATAAATAAATAGTATTTTGTTCCAAAAAGCTACAATCCGAGGACAGGCCCACCAGCAATGCACCAGTGTTCCCTTTTCCCCACACCCTTTCCAACATAGAGGCGTTGATTTAAATTTACACTTACAAAGCCGGTCAGGGGTGAGGTACCATCGGGCATACAATTTGTAGTGTTGTAATTTCAAATTAAAGGATTTACAGATAAACATGCTGCTAGACCAAATTTCTACCCATTGAGAATCTGTATATGTTATAGCACAATCTCTTTGCCAACGATCTTGTATCGCTGTTGAACTCTTCCACTTTAGCAGGGTTTTTTGAGATGCAGCTGTGAGGCACGACTTGAGGAGCTCAGTGATGACACTCTCTTTTCTCCTGACACCCAGGTTCATGCCAAGTGGATCCTTGACACAGATACCTTCAACGAGTGGATGAATGAAGAAGACTATGAGGTAAACGATGAGAAGAATCCCGTCTCCCGTAGGAAGAAAATCTCTGCAAAGACTCTCACAGATGAGGTATGCTACTTTTAGGGGACCTGTATATCCTCCTTTAAAAAAGGAAAGGAGTAGAGCTGTATTAGAATTAAGAAGTTCATTAGGCAGTAGTCCCACTTCTGAGATGTGATTGGAGTCTGAGGCTGGGTTGTACTCACTGGAGCTAGTGAGAAAAGCAGCAACAGCCAGGTAACCATTCCCTCCCTTGTTCCTGGATTAAGACCTTACTGAGACCTCCTCCCTGAACTCTTTTTGAAGATTTTGTAATCACTCTTTGTGGTTAGTTCTGTATCTGTATTATTGTAAGCTGCTCTAGAAGACAATTTTTGATTGAAATGTGGTGGTAGCAAATAATAACTAATGTCTGGTTGCTGGGCCTCTTTGAAAAAATGGCAGGCTAGGAGAACTACTTATTTTCTTAAACCAGAATACTTGGGGTAACAGATACTGCACTTTACTGTTGAAGACAATCTTGTTGTAAGTATAAAAGCCATTAGTGAATGTCGAAGATTCGGTTACCTGACATACAAGCAGTTGGAGGGGGACATGCACTGAGATCTGAAAATCTTTGATTGAAATAGACATACAGCTTGGTAAGACATGACTTTGTTCTCTGCTTCCACAACTCATTGGCAGCAGCAGATGGCTAGAGCTTCATGAGACAAGGAGGATGTCTGTCCGGGAGCCGAGGAAGGGAGGGAGGCGTGGCAGGAGTCCATTCCAGTGGCTCCAAGCAATACAACAAACAGCAAAGGAGTGGTTCGGGCAGTTGACCACTGACTTGTCCTCCTTTTGAACAGCAGTACCCTTAGTTTAGTCACAGCATTGCAAATATAGCACAGCAGGGGTGAGAACGACCATTGGACACTTACCGTGAAGGGTCCTTCTCCTCTGAGGACAGGAGGACATCTCCATGGGTTATTCTCACCGTGCCTTTAGGGAGGCAGGAAATAGTTTTTTCCGCTTCCTGTTGGCACCTTCGGAATAGCCCATCTTCAGTTCTGGGACTCCGAAAGCAGTGCCTGTAGCCTGAAATAACTGGCCTTGCCCTATAAAATATAACTTTGAACATTAACTTCAACAAATAACAATACAACTCTGTAGGATAGAAAACCCCAGAGTGAGAATAATAATAATAAGAGTCAGCACAGAAGAAGAGAAACAGAGAAAGATGACAGTGGGAGGGCTGAGATGTCCTCCTGTCCTCAGAGGAGAAGGACCCTTCATGGTAAATGTCCAATGGTCATTCTCCATCTGAGGTGGAGGATATCTCCATGGGACCTCCCCGAGCAGTGTCCCTCATTTGGGTGGGTCGTCATCTTCCTCCAATGCCACGGCGTGCTGAAGAACTCTTCTCCCGGACTCTGCATCTGCAGACGCCACTGTGTTGATCTTATAGTGCCTTGTAAAGGTAGAGATGGAGGACCACGTAGCCGCTTTACAGACTTCCTCCACCGAAGCTCTGTTAGA
The DNA here is from genome assembly GCF_001447785.1 of Gekko japonicus. Lineage (NCBI taxonomy): Eukaryota > Metazoa > Chordata > Lepidosauria > Squamata > Gekkonidae > Gekko > Gekko japonicus. Next base: position 2,014,268 of record NW_015174272.1, on the reverse strand, counting down.
AAAAGCTGCATTGGTCGCTGCACTTCTCGGCGAATGTGCCGTGATGCCGCTGGGAACTTTGTGTCCCGAAGCCCGGTACGCCTCTACGATGCAGGATTTCAGCACCAAACTGATCGTAGACCTAGAGATCTTTTCTCCCTTGCGCGGAGGAGAAATGCCGATGAACATGGACTCATTCTTTCTGCAAGATTCCGTCCTTGCAGTGTAAATTTTGAGGGCTCTTTTCACATCTAAGGTATGCCAGAGATGTTCCTTAGGATGCTTGGGATAAGGACAAAATGTAGGAAACCATATTTCTTGTGATCGGTGAAATCTGGAGTCTATCTTGGGTCAGAAGGTAGAGTCCATGTGGAAGAAGACTCCTCTTGACTTTGAGGGGAACCTGCAGGTTGACAGCTCGCTTCTGCATGATGTCCAGTTGATGGGGACGAAGGAACATCTGCAATGGTCTGGCATGCATACGGCCCCATTGAATCATGTCGATGCTGGCAATCATGAGACCCAGAAGGCTGGCCAACTCCATCAAGGGTAAAGATCTGCAATGGTAGACCCGCATGGCGATGGTCTTGATCTTCTGTGCCTTGGACCTCGGTAGAAACAGGGCGGTTCGTGTGGTGTCGATCACCGCACCCAGGTGTTTGACTTGCTGACACGGAACTAGAAAGCTCTTCTCGAGATTGATTAGGAATCCGTGACTGCACAGACACTGTAGGGTCTTTTCTGTATTTTGTATGGATTCCGGCCGTGTGCTGGCCCGGACCAACAAATCGTCCGAGTACAGATGTACATGAATCCCCTGGCTCCTGAGATGACTCACAGGATTGATGATCAGTTTGGTGAACAATCTGGGTGCTGTGGACAGACCAAAGGGGAGAACTCTGTACTGGAAGTGCTGACCGTAGATGGAAAAACGGAGACCTCTTATGAGCAGAGTGGATAGGTACATGGAGGTACACCTCCGTGAGGTCTATGGATGTCAGGTACTCGTTGGGAGATAAGGAATCTGCTACCGCTCTCAAAAACGGAGATACTTCTTGTGAGCAGAGTGGATAGGTACATGGAGGTATGCCTCCATGAGATATATGGAGGTCAGGAACTCGTTGGGAGATAAGGAGTCTGCTACCGCTCTCAGAGTTTCCATGCGGAAATGGCGCAGATGAATGAATCTGTTTAAGAACTTGAGATCCAGAATCGCTCT
>NW_015174272.1:2007309-2009650 GCF_001447785.1 Gekko japonicus | reverse complement strand
GGATTGGCTACATTAGGGGTGTGTGGCCTAACATGCAAAGGAGTTCCTGCTCCAAAAAAAGCCCTGGGTTTTGACCACAAACAAGGTAAACAGAATAAGAAGCAAAAGGTGGGTGTGGCTGGATGACCACACTTCTGGTAACATGGGGATGCGGCTTGATATGCTAATGAGCGGTGCAGTCAGGGGTGTGGTCTAATATGCTAATGAGTTTCTGCTTCTGGGTGTGGCCTATTATGCTAATGAGTTCCTGCTGGACTTTTTCTACAAAAAAAGCCCTGCAATCCAGTAAAAGATACATCATGTGAGGCTGCTGGTTTTATGTGTTACCTCTATTGACTTTCTGAAAACTCAGATGTTCAAACCCCCCCCCTCCAGTGCAAAGGTGAGAAGTGGAACCCCAAGAAGCTTCAGCTGTTGGCTCCCTCAGCAGAAGCCGATCAGTACCACTAGTGTGGCATGCTTTTTCCTTCTCTCTCCAGGTTAACAGCCCTGACTCAGACCGACGAGACAAGAAAGGGGGAAACTATAAGAAAAGGAAGCGTTCTCCCTCTCCTTCACCTACTCCAGAGGCTAAGAAGAAGAATGCCAAGAAAGGGTGAGGACTCATGAGACAGAGCCATTCTTTCTTCCTCTCTGGTTCACATGTAGGTTCTAAGCCCAAAGTGATTCTGGCACTGCACATGTGAACTTTGTGCCCGATTCTTTAAATCGCCAGCCTCTGAAGAATGATCAAATCTTATATAAGCCTGGATAACTTCTTGCAGCCACCTCTTCCTTCACATAATATGAGGAACCTAGCTTTTTAGGACTGGCTGGTTTGGAATACACAGAAGTTCCTTGTGTATCCGGAGATACTTCCTTTATTACATCCACCCCAAGTACTGGTTTAGTCAGCACTCTTCATTCCTCCTTGTTTCTATATGTGAATGCATGATCCCATCTCTTATCTGGTCTTTTTACTGGGAGAGAAGCAGCTAGGACCTCTTTGCAGCAGCTAGCACTTTAATGGAGAGACACTGTGCCCCTTTGGTCAAAGGTTTTGATAAGTAATGCAAGGGAGCCCAGAGTTTTCTGCTTCTTTGGGGTATCTCTGAGAAGGCTCATTAGATAGCTCCTCCTTCCCCACCTCCTACAGGCCTTCCACTCCCTATACCAAATCGAAGCGGGGCCACCGGGAAGAGGAGCAAGAAGACCTCACAAAGGACATGGATGAGCCTTCACCTGTCCCCAATGTTGAAGAAGTCATACTACCAAAAACAGGTCAGGACCAAATCGCTCAAATATCACTTTCATAACTGTTGTTCTTTGTTACACTCCTTAGATTGGTATTTGTAGGTCAAGTTTGTACTAGCAGATGTTTCCACGACAAGCAGTGCCTCCATACTGCTGTGTGTGGTAATTTGGTGAAAAAACAAGCTTTTAGTTTCCATTCACTATGGCTTTCTGTTCCCAATAATGAAGTAGGGGTAAACATGAACTTACAGTGGGGTGCTTCAGTGATAGTGATGGCAAATGTGAAGATCTTTGGAATTTTTATCCTAGTAAAATATTTTTTTCTTGTTCTGTCTTTCATAGTGAACACCAAGAAAGACTCTGAATCTGCTCCTGTGAAGGGGGGCACTATGACTGATTTGGGTAAGAGGCCCATTGTCTTTTGCGATTCTCTGTTCCTCTTTGTAGAGCAATAAGAACAGTCCCGGGCATGCAGTGCTCCCCTCTGCTGTTCAAGGAGTCTTACTTTGTTTTTCTTTTAATGAGCCACATGCCACAGGGAAGCAAACAGCTTTTTGTCACTCCCCAACACATTATATTGTGGTCTTGAAGTGTGCATGAAAATCCCTTTCTTTGAGTATTAAGACTGGCCCTGATCCTAATGCCTGCTTCACATGTGACATTTTCCTTGCAAGGATCTGCTACTGTGGAGGAGGAGATTACTTGCGTGCTGAATTTACATGTGTTTCTAGCAGACCTCCTGATGCAGAATCCCAGTGTGTAAACCAGGCAAAACAGACATTTGTGAAGCAGCCCGCATAGCTCTTCTAAATATCTCACATGCCTGGTTTGCATGAACTGAGTTGGTAGAGCCAATACTCTGACGTTCTTGTTGAACCTGGATCACCTCCTCAGACTGTTAGATTCTAATCCAGTGGCCCCTTAGAGACCAGCAAGATTTCCGGCCTATGAGTTTTTGAGAGTCAACAGACTCATATTGTGTAAGAATACCGAATCTGGTACCCTAGAGGAAGGGAACAAGAAGCGATGGGTGTATCACCCAGAATCTTAAGATGCTAGCTAGTTTTATGAGTCCAGGGGGGATTACACCTGTTTTCCCTCAAACTGC
>NW_015174272.1:1999246-2006961 GCF_001447785.1 Gekko japonicus | reverse complement strand
AGGGAAAGACATATAGAACACATTGGCAGCTTGCTGACACTTGCATGAACATGAGCAGCTCTTTGGCTTCCAGAGGTTATGTTCATCTGATTAATTGTTTTATAAGTATACTTGTTGCGTTCTCTGCTTCAGGGGTAGCCAGCCTTTTTGTTGGTGAGCTTCTGGCATGAAGTGAGGGCCCAAGAGCGACTTCTCAAGTAGGGGGGGGGCAGCAAGTGCACTGCCCCTTCCTTCCTCGTGCTCCCGCCTCACTGTTCGGGTGTCCCTCCAAGCTCCACGTTTTGGCAGTGAATGCCTAACTGCAGGGCTGGGTACAATGGGGCAGTGTGGCAGCAAACGCACACCCCTTGCCAGTGAATAAGGAGGGTGGTGAGAGGTGGGGGCCCAGCCCTGAGGCACCCTGTCAGAGGTCCTAGTCCTGGCTGTGGGACCCGTTGGAATGTGGAGCTTGGTGGGGCTGCCACTGCCCTGCAGCACTCCCACTTGGTACTGGCCCACCTCATGGGTAGTCCAGCAAGGCAGCTCTTCTGGTGAGGCCCCATCCCTGATGGTGGAGGGTTGCTGCCCTGGTTGCAGCACCTTCCCTGGTGCATGGGAGCCAAGGCATGCTGGGCAGAAAGCTGACAATGCCGAGGCAGCCTAGTGCTCTTCTGGCCTCCTGCATCCTTATGGACAAGTCAAGAAGCACAGCAGGCATGGAGACAGTTGCCTCTGTGGAACATGCTGGGGGGGGCACCTCCATGAGCAACAGCAAGCTATCAGTTGGTGACCCCTGCTCTTCTTAGAGTGCGAGAGGTAAATGCTTCCCTCTGCCACTTGTAACTCCTAGCAGTCATAGGTTTTATTTGTGCATTATGTTCATAACCTCATCTGAGTCCTGAGATTGGGATGGCTGACAATGTAGTGACAGAGGTAGGTCACTGTTGCTCACATTCTCAGCAGTGAGTACAAGGGTTGAGAAAATAACGATCAAGCAGTTGTAACGGCAATAGCAAACATATAGATTTGGACCCTATGACTCTCTTCCTTCAAGGGAGAAAGATGTTCTCCAATAAAGAATTGCTTTCTGTGATAGAGATAGGGCTTGCTGAAGGAGGTCTTTCTTTGTTGGAGGAAGACTTGGTGGAAAAGACACATGTACAATGAAAAGCGACTTGCATGCTAGGTAATCTCAGAAATACCCAAGTTAGCCTCCTTCTTCTTGCTGCATTGTCTAAAGTAGATACTAAGAGGCTGTATGAATGGAGACTCCTTTCCGAAACTCGGGCTGCCTATGCCTTTTTGTTGTTTTCCAGACGAACCAGAGGATGAGAGCATGGAGACTGCGGGAAAGGTGAGCCAAGCAGGACTGTCACATTCCAGCTGTTGCCTGTCTTCATTCTCTTGTCAGTTAAGAGAATTGTCATAATTTCTTTTCTTTTTAAAAAAAATATTTTTATTGGGTTTTTCAACACACCCACCACCAATACACCACAAATAGATCATACAACACCTTTTACCTTGCAACACAGAGAACTTATCAATCATATCCTTACTAAATCATATCTTCCCTTCTCTTCTCATAGTATTCACTTTTTATTAACTGAGATCTTATATTTCTATAACTTACTAAGGATTTTACTCCATCAGAGCTATACCAAAATTCTTATCTGTACTGTAGACCCGCAACAGGACTATTCTCTTTTACCAATGATAGATTTAAACCTAGATATACCACAACAGACTCTTATACCTATATCAAAGTTTCTTTTCTTTCACAATTTTCACTTAAACACTATACGCACTCACAAATAATCTTATTCATCCCCTTCACCTTTTATCTTCAAATTTATACCTCTCAGCCTTCACTAATTTATCATCATTTTATACTAATTTCATTTTCTTTAAATATCATTTTAATAAGCATTATAAATAATTTATAGCAATTTCGTTAAGAATGGACATAATAAATATAATCAATTTTACCTTACTCATTCCATAAAATTTATCATTTCAACATTTCATCATTTTTGTGTTAATTTCATTCCCTTTAAGTATAATTTTAATAAACATTGTAAATAATTCACTTTATAATGATTTCATTAAGAATAAATATAATAAATATTATCAATTTTACCTTACTCATTCTGTACACATCTCCACTCTAAGGACTCTCTGGACTTAATTAATTTTTCATCTACCCTCTTCCAACAAAATTTACAAATAATCCTACTTCCTTATCCTTTACCTCTTTAAAATACTCCGCCTAACACACCAGAATCTCTAATAAATTTTACACAAATAGTCCTTCCTCCTTAACCTTCACCTTTTTTCTTTAAGATACACCAGCTAATATAACACAGAATTTTCACAAGATAAACAAAGAGCTTTACATTACATTAGTTCATTAGTGAAAAATAGAAAATAAACAAGACATTCTTAGGTCAATTTCCATTGTAAGCACAGTTCATTGGTAAATAATTTTTTGGGTCACATATAGCTTGTTTTTTCTTTTGCGCATTTGAAGTCTATTTTTCAACCTCATCATGTCTGCATGTCTTCTCTCTTTGAACGCACTCTGCCTTCCATGTCTCCTCTCTCTGTTTCTCAGTCCCTCTATTTTCCAAGGTCTATTATCCTTTTTAAACTTTCACACCTTTTTCCTTCTTCCAATCCTGTTTCTTTCCTTCTTTCGTGCAGCTTTTAAACATTGTTTGTTCTTTTTTGTCCGTCCCAATTTTACATCACACAGTTTTTTCTCAGAGCCTATTGCTTCCATTATCCATCCTTTATCTTTCACACATTCTTCCAACTTGTCTTCCTTGCCAACATCTTTATCTTCTATTTCTCCCTCCTCTGGCTTCTCTGAGTCCTTCTTCCCTGCACATTGTTCCTGCTTTTCTTTTCCCTCTGCTTCTGTTTGTATGTTATCTGCTTCAGTTTGTATGTTATATTTTTTCCTTATATCTGCACATGCCTCTTTGCACCCTCTTATCGCAGCCTCTTTCAGTGCTCTCAAAAACTGCTCCCAATCCATCTCCTTCATCTCCACGACTTCCTCAGATTTCTCCTCCTCTCTCTCTAGGCATTCCCCTTCTTGCCAAATCTTTTGGGCTCTCAACACACCAACAGTCTCTAAGCCCTCTGGTCCAACAACCATTTCCATGCTCTCCAAGCCTTTTTCCTCCCCCTCCATTTTCTCTACTTACACTTTAGTCCATACAAATCCCGGCCGTTTTGCTTCACCTTTATAGACACCGCGTCTTTTGGGGGCTGTTTTACCTGCGTCCTTAAACTCTCTTCTTCTGTCTTAGTCCTTTCTCTCCTCCATGCTGCAAATAATGAAGTTTACACCAAGCTAAAAAGTCCGGATGGCCGCGTCTCATCAGAACATGGCGGCGGCCATGTTCTTCTCCGACAAACGCTCCTGCTTCAGGGCAGTTCCTGGACACCCCCCCGCATTGCCGATTACGGGGGGGGGGGGGGCAGAAAAAAAGCCCCATGCTCCAGCCTGCCTTCCAGGCTGGCTGGTCGGGTGCGGCAAGCGCTTGCTGAGACCCGCCCGTCATCGCGCCGTACCGGAAAACCAATTATTAGAATTGTCATAATTTCTGTGCTAGGTCTGTCCTCCTCCTCCTCCCACAGATACACATTTATATCCTTCTTTTTCTTGACTTTTCTGGCACCAGCAAAAGTAGGCACAATTCCATTACTCCAGCACAGAAAAGATAACTGAAAAGCACCTCTTCGAAAGCCTGTTTAATCACCAATAATGATTCTTGTCCCTTAACATTCTCTCAGACAACACAAAATCGTCCTTGTTTCCTCCCTTCTCCCTTGGCAGTTTGTCTTTGCAATGATGTGCCATCATCCTCTGAATTCGGTATAAAGCAGGCTTGCAAGCTCTTCACATCAAGGGCTGCATGAATGAAAAAAATCCATCGAATGTTCTTAAAGGGAGAGTTAGGAACATGTCATCAGAAAGGTCATGGCTACATGCACTGCCTGCTCAAGAGACTTCTGCCTTTCAGGATGAAGAAGAGAACAATGCTGGCAACAAAGGAGAGCAGACAAAGAACCCTGACCTTCATGAAGACAACGTGACAGAACAGACTCATCACATTATCATTCCCAGTTATGCAGCCTGGTTTGACTATAACAGGTACTGTTACGGGGAGTGGGAGTGGTTCTCCTCTCATCAGCCCCTCCATCCTTCTGGCCTGCTGTAATGCTTCCTTATGCCTCCTCCACAGTGTCCATGCCATTGAGCGAAGAGCCCTCCCGGAATTTTTCAATGGCAAGAACAAGTCCAAGACTCCTGAAATGTAAGACTGGTCTTCTTCTTAATAATGACATCCATACTAGCAAATGTGGCTATGGCCTATGCTTTTTAACTTCAGCCCCTGGAGAGCTGAAGGCAGTCCTTTCCTTATTTCCTTGTTCTTTATCTGATTAGAGTAGACGCAAACTAGCTTTCGGGATATTGGTCACGTGAGAGAAAGAGCGGACTTAATACGGGGCAAAGATTTTGGGAACAAAAGGGGTTAGAAATGATGATTCTCAATATTTCCTTTTTTCCTCTCTGCCACTCTTTAGCTACTTGGCATACCGCAATTTCATGATTGACACATACCGGCTCAATCCACAGGAGTACCTAACCTCAACTGCTTGTCGCCGGAATCTGGCTGGAGATGTCTGTGCCATCATGAGGTGTGTTGAAATACAGAATAGCCAAGCCAAGAAAAAGTTAGCTACTTTAGAACATCTGTGAGACAAGCCAGAATTTTAGATCAGTCGCTTCCAAGATGTGAGCATACCTTGTGAAAGTGGGAGAAAGATGGGGTTGACCGTAACTCCTCTTATCATTTGGTCAGGGGACGCATTTCTGAGCTGGGGAATGCCATGAATATTAGAGGATTTATAGAGTAGGGATTGAAACTTTATATTTTTCATTTTAAAAGCATATTTCCTCAAAACAGAAACTTGTTTCTTTGCAGCAGTTTCTTGATTGCACTCAGAGAGTCAGTTGTTCTGGGGCAAGTTGTGTGATCAGGTCAAAAAGATGTCTGCTACTGAGCACATTGCAGCTTGAGTTTGTGCATTCCACCTCTTACCTCTTACTCTGAGTGTATCCCGTCTGTCTTTGGAGCAGAGACAGTATACTGTGTTCTGTTCTTACACAGCACTTAACGCAAACAAAACAAAACAAAATCTTGTTTCTTAGCTGCCACTGCAGCCATTTTTTTTAAATAGGAAAACAAATCTATGTGTAGTAGGAAGGCTGACTGAAATTAGCCTCAAAGTACACTGATAAAGAAACAAAAAGCATGAATTGTGAATATCCTATTTTTGCAAACTTCATCTTCTTTGTAGGATTATTCAGCATTTTGTTCAGCTTCCTTTGCCTTTTGTTGTGAATGCGGCTCCTGATCTCCTTGAATCTAAAAGCAGAGATTCTGAGTTCAGGATCCATCTCTGATCCTCTGTTGCAGGGTCCATGCCTTCCTAGAACAGTGGGGACTCATTAATTATCAAGTGGATGCTGAGAGCCGGCCGACACCCATGGGACCACCACCCACCTCTCATTTCCATGTTCTGGCCGACACTCCTTCAGGGTTGGTGCCACTGCAGCCCAAGACGCCCCAGGTAGGGCTGGTGGAGAACAAAGCCGCTTATCCCTCATGAAAAGAAAGCTGAATTTAAAAACCTCTTTTTAAAAAAGTTATGCATGGCTAGAATCTGCTTACTAGCTTTGAATTGTTCCTGCCTCTTTCGAGGATGCTGGAGAAGGGAAATCTATGGATTTATAACCGCATTAGGTTTTGTTCAAATGTTTCTACAGCCAGATCTCTCTCTCAGCACTTCAGATTATCTACTCTTTCCATTTGAGCTGAAGGCAGAACCACGCAGGTGCTGGGCTGCTAGCTCAGCTAGCAACATTTGGAGTGCAGGAGCTCAGTTCAAGCCCTGTTGCAGGCAGAACCAGAACTAGGAGGCTTCTCCCCACTGCAAGGGACTGAGCATGAATTTATCTGCATAGCCCTGCCTCCAAGGCAAGCAGGAGATGTAACCCACTCCTGAATAACCTTCATTCAGCTGAAGAGACAGGCTTCGTGGTAAGCCCAGCGCTATGTTTCCATTTAAGCAGAAGTGCCTCCACATTAACAAGGGCAAATGTCCATAAAATGTTGACCTTTCTGAGTGGGATTTTTGAGCACTCTCTTGCTTACCCTCTAGGGTCGTCAGAGCGACAGTGACACCAAGGCGGGTCGGAAAACCAAGGAAATTGAGGACCTTGTCACAGAGACGGTGAAAGGGAAACCTGAAATGGTAGGCTATGGGAGAGCTCTAAAGGAGTAGGTTTATAAAACTCACAGCTCCTCGGTAGGGGAACTAAGAGGTTGGGGCTGCATAGGTTCTTTCCCATGGCCTTGGAGAAGTATGAACTTCCATGCAGACAAAGGCCATTCTACTGAATTTTTTAGAAAGAATAAGAGGGAGAACTATTAGATGCAGAGAAGGCGTAGCAGATGTAATTGGTTGCAATATCTCCATTGGCTGCTTAATGCTATGAAGTTTAATTTGTTGGAGGGATGAGGAAGGCAAGTCATAGAAAGTTCAGGTGCTTCTAAAGAGTAGCCTGTGTTACTTCCTTAGGTGTTTGTTCTCCTATGTCCATTTATCACACCGTAAGGCTGTTTGCAAGCATCCTGTAGAGTTTGCTGTGAATTGGTCACAAATAAGAACGAGAGTTGGATGTATTTTCACCGAAACTCGTTGGCAGTGAGGTAGAGCTCATGAGGTTTCAGGTGTGGGGCTGGGTTGTTAACAACTGATGGAGTTCATTCTCTCCCTCTCCCCCCACAGCAGACCACAGCTTCCCAGCAGATGTTGAACTTCCCTGATAAGAGCAAGGAGAAGCCTCCAGACATGCAAAACTTTGGGCTGCGTACTGACATGTACACCAAGAAGAATGCTCCCTCCAAGGTAGAGGGCAGGCAGAGGGGGGATTTGCTCAGATGCTTACTCAGAGAGGCGTGGGTGCTAATGTGCGGTTTTCTCCCATAGAGCAAAGCTGCTGCCAGCGCCACTCGGGAGTGGACCGAGCAGGAGACGCTGCTGCTGCTGGAGGTGAGCAGAACAAGAGGATTCCAATTAAATTATGGACTTATGACTTGGCTTCCTATAATTGCTCATAACACTTCGTAAGGGATCCTCTCCTTTTAATTGCTAAACTCTTGTATCTGTTTCTAGCAGCATTCCAGTAGGTAAAAACTAAAAAATGGTGCAAAAAACCTATATTTTTGTTTGTTTGTTGATTGGTTGGTTCTCTGAAGCCCTCCCACTTTGTGTACCCACGTACAGACAGTTCTTTTTCAGACTGGAGTCGTTTGCTGCTTTGTCCAAGATGGTATTCTTTCCAGTATTGTTCAGCAAGTTGGATGCCCATATCAGAAGATTTCAGAGTTGCTAAAGTGACATGGTTTCAGTGAGAAGGCTCTTCTGGTTATTTGGAAATAATACTGATAATAAAAGGCAACTAGAATAATTTCGCTTTTATTTTGGTTTGGATGTTGAGGCCATCATACCTTGACTGTACCTTGTTTACCTTAACCATGATTAAGTATTACTTTATGTTCTGCCTGAGTACCCAAACTGTGATGTGAAATCATGGTTTGTGTTAACTGTGCTTCAGTGTTACGCCTTCACCCAACAAATCAGGGTTAAGTCACATT
>NW_015174272.1:1990536-1999186 GCF_001447785.1 Gekko japonicus | reverse complement strand
GGGACAGGATTTAACTTTGTAAGCAAAACCATGCTTGAAATTGTAACCAGGTATGATAACAAAGTGTGGTTAAGCATTATGTCTGCACCAGGTCTGGTTATTCAAAGGGTAGTTATCCTTGGTAGTTTTTTCTCTTTTTTGTGTGTGGATCTGCTACCAGTTTCTAACTGATACTCCATTCGATCTAACTGATACTCCAAATACCTCAGGAAATTCCTTCTGTTCATGCTTCTCCAAGTTGAGAGGGTAAGCTCCATTTTTCCCTTGATGGCTAAAATCTTGCCAGTTAAAATCAGATTAGAATGGAAAGGCTGATAGTTGTCATTTGGAACTTGAATGCCTTTCCACAGAAGAAAGTAAACAAAAATAGGAAAATCTTCATGGGTACAGATACATCCATCTCAGTGCTTTCCATACAGCCTGTGAATTGAGACATTAAATAGTTAGTTATACTGACAATGCTTTGAAGTGGTATAGCTCAGACTAAGGTTGGTCAGACCTTCAAAACCTAAAAATGCATTTTTTAAAAGAAAAATATTTAAAAATGTAAAAATTGATACCAAACCCTAAACATGCATGTTGATTTACAAGCAACCGTAACCTTGGCTACTGAATGCTAATGAAGACTCACACAAGGACACTCTAGTGCAGGCTGAACTTCTGAATAGCTTCACAAATGTACAGCCTGCACTGATGCTGCTAGACAGATTGGGTTAAATCAAGACTATTTCAATAAGTAATTCAAATAACGATTTAATTCACTAAGGGAAAAAGACCAATTTAAATTGTATCTTTTCATTAGTTGTTTAGATATTTCCTGGATTTAAGTGCACTCTGAATGGTTGCCGTAACCGTAACACACATGGATTAAAAGCCTAATAGAGACTTTGTACAATATACATTTTAGACAGTGATAGATAGTACATTGCTTATCTTTTGATAACTGTGCTCATGTCAAACCTGCAGCTGTAAATGGGTACTGTTAGATTCAGCCCTGGAAGATGTTACTTCTACCCAGTGCTGGGTTCTGTTTTAGTCTCGTTGGTCATTTACCTGTCCTGCCCTGCCTCACCTTAGAGAAATAATCTCAATCAGCAGCAAGGGCTGGTGATAATTAATGATCAGGTCACTGGGATGGAAGGTAACTGTAAAGCATGGAACAGGAGTAAAAGGTCACTAAGGTGGATTAGTAGATGCTACCTGTGGTGACTTACCTGGCACCCAATATAAATGCATGTACTATATGATGACTGATGAAGCTGTTTTCTCCACAGTTCCTTCTAATCACAGCTCAGTTTTAAGAGATCATATGCTTGTATTAAGTTCAGGTTTCACTTTAAACCATGCTGTTTTTAAAAGAGAAGTTATAGCTGAAACTTTAAAAAAAAATTAAAAATCTGATTCAGATGTTGAAAAAAAATAAGTTATATTTTTTTAAAAGAACAATAACAACCAAAAATAACAAGTAATTATTATCCAGCCTGGGTAGGCTGATTAGCTGGTTCTGATCCTTGTCCTTTAGTATATATGTCTAATCTATTTCTCTGCTCATCTGTAGGCCTTGGAGATGTACAAGGATGACTGGAACAAGGTTTCTGAGCATGTTGGCAGCCGCACTCAGGACGAGTGCATCCTACACTTCCTGCGTCTCCCCATTGAGGACCCTTACCTGGAGGACTCGGAGGCCTCTCTTGGGCCCCTAGCCTACCAGCCCATCCCCTTCAGCCAGTCAGGCAATCCTGTCATGAGCACTGTGGCTTTCCTGGCTTCGGTTGTGGACCCCCGTGTGGCATCTGCAGCAGCCAAGTCGGCCCTAGGTAATTAACCTCCTATCCTGAGCATAGCTACACTTCACGGACATTTCCCCCAATTAGCAAACCCAGAAATGCAAGCAGAACACATTATGCAAATTATGCAATTTATTCCATTTCCTGGACTATTATTTTCCACATAATTCAGTGGGATGGGAGAGTTGCATTGGCAAAAACGTGGGAGAGGAAGGATATTGGGAGTGGTTGGGCTTGCAGAAGAAGGGTCACAGCATGGATGCAGGGCACAATACGATTATCCCACTGTTCACTGGAAATGCTGTCCACCCCACCTCTGTATAGTATGCTCCCCATGTTACCAAGCTTTTCTCTGCAGCCATACAGACTAGGAAGTTGGAGTTTTTTAAAATGAAAGCTGAGGATCTCAGGATGCCGAATTCTGGGCCTGTATCCTGGGAACCAGTAAGGAGATTTCCTGCTGTTACGAATGATGCTTTTTGCACAGACTGTACCTCGAGCGGACTCCTACCTCCATTTTTTTTGTTTTTTTAGCTTCATTTGTGCCATGTATCTGTATCAAATATGCTGCTATCTGAAGCCTGACTAGCACACTTCAAGTGTCTGGCTTCCTGCCCACCTCCCCAGGCCCTGTCTCCTCTTGTAAGGAAAGTAAGGCCACCTAATGTGCTCCGGCTCAAACACTAGTCTCCCAACACAAGTGTACATTTCAGGGATCTTTGGTCAATCAGCAGTTCCTTATAACATGTGCCTGTATATGTTTGTGAGCGATATATTAAAACAGTAACATATGAAGTAGCCACAGAAGACATTAGTGGAGCTGCGTGATTTTCACAATTGTGGAAATCCTAACACCGGATTATCTAACATCATTGGAAGTAAAGGGGCTCAGAAGAGCCTTTTCCTTAGCTAGATGCTCTGCCCTCCCTTCCACTGTACTTGAGGGGAAATATAAGAACATTCCTTATGCGGGAAGGCTTTGCACCTGCCCACTCAGGGAGATAGAGACTTTAGAACATATGTTCTTTAAATGCCCACACTATGAGGTGGCGCGTAGAGAGATTATCACCCCACTGATAGGAAAAAACCCGGGTCTGTCAGAAAAAAACAAACTGGGATTTCTTTTAATTGACAAACATCCCAAGATTATCCATCAAGTAGCCAGGTTCTGTAAGGTGATACTAAGGTCACAGAAATTGTTTAGCAGCTAGATGTAAGTGTAACTTCTATACTAGATTCGAATGCGTTGTATTTGGAAGCATTCTATTTTATATTTAAAATGTTTATATTAGTTTTTAATTTTCTAGAATGCATTATCTGTAACATACATACATTCATACATATACATCTGTAAGCATATCTGATCTAAGGACTGTAATAGAAATAAACTAAACTAATACTTGGAAGGTGTGCCCAAGAATCAGCTAGACTGTGAAATGATGGGTGTTAGGAGTCTGGGAGCTAGAGTAAATCCCTCCACTGGATGCTAAAGCAGATCCCTCCAGTGAAGTGAAAAATCCAGTTCCCTCGCGGCTGTATCATAAGTCCTCCTCTGCCCATCCTGCAGCTGTTACACCATCTTCTGTATTTTTTAGTAAGTGGGAGAGGTGCAATTATATTTCTTGTTGGCCTGGCCCCAGCACCTGGACCATTCTACCTTGTTCTACCCTTCTCCTGTTATCCACATTGCCCATATTGTTTCTCAGTTGTTGCTCTGAAGTAAGCTATTCAGCTTGACTGTGTCTTCTGCAGAGGAATTCTCCAAGATGAAGGAAGAGGTGCCTACAGCCTTGGTTGAAGCTCACGTCCGCAAGGTGGAGGAAGCCGCCAAGGTGACAGGCAAGGCAGACCCGGCATTTGGGCTGGAGAGCAGCGGAATTGCAGGGACCACTTCCGATGAGCTGGAGAGAATAGGTGAGGGGGGCGAGCGGGGCGTCTTCCGCGCTTCAACCCGTGAAGCGCCCTCGTTGGACCTTGCCCAGTGTGCGGTGGGGACTAAGAAGGGTGCCGAGACGCAAGAGACCAGAGCCGGCCTGGCTTCCGGCCTGGAGCTCACACTCAACCGCCTGGCACAGGGTAAGGGGTTTCCCATCATCACTCCATCTAACTCCCCCCCTCCCCACTGGACTGGGTCAGCTGAAGGTTGGGATTTGTGGGTGGTGCTCTTCTCCTCCAGGACTGTAATGGCTGGTTCAGGGAGTTGGAGAACAGTAACTTTAAGCACTGTTCTTCAGGGCACATCTGGTTTCAAGCTGGAGTTGAGTAACTAGGGAACAGTGGAGGAGATTGGCATTTGGATCTTTTCCCCCATAATGGGGACCCGGCCCTGATCCTGCCTCAGAGCCAGAGCAAGAGTTTGCTGGGCCTGGTTTAGAGGCCCCCTCGGCCGTGGTTCTTTGCAAAGGCCCTGGAGACAGGATCCCATACATTTCTGGACTCCTGGGTTCCTTTCAGAGCATTCCTTCCCACTCCCATTCATTATTCCAACACTTCCCTCCAAAAAAAAAAGGTGTGGGGGGGAACTCTTACTTACGGGCACTAATATTGGCATCTTTTCTCCTGTCCTTTTTTCTCCACTGCTCACTCAGAAGAGAGCTGCACAGATGAGAGTCGAGCAGAACCACAGCCATCAGAAGAGAAGAAAGAGGTGAAGGTGCGGGAGGGCGTGGCCTAGAGCCTGATTATACGTGGGGCAGAAGGGGACCTGAATTAAACCCCTGGGGCATGATATAGAGGGCATAGCTGAGGCGGTGGGGAAATGAAGGGCTGGCTTTTAGGAAACCCCTCCAATGTGATTGCAGAACCAGAATGCCACTGTTTCAAAGTCTCTAAAGAAAGGCACAGTGACAGCTAACTGTGCAGCGATCCTTTATCCCAAAGCCATTCAGTATATGAAGCTTCTGATGCAGCGTTTCAAGGTTTTTGATCTGAGCAGCTGGAGGAATAACACTGCTCCAGTTTTGAGACTTTTCTAACTGGTGTTTTTGTGCTGTGTACATAAGTTTCAAGCTGTAGTTGCTGGTCATGATCTGGGAAGGAATACTAATTTTTAGAGCGGCTGTAGGCAGCTGTTGGCATCAAAACCTTCTTTCAATGCAGGAGCCAAGAGAAGGACCCCTGGAGGAGGAAGTAAAAGAGAAACTCGGAGAGGGGCCTAGGAAAGAAGAAGACAAGAACAAAGAGGCTGATGGAGAGAAGGAAATGGACAAGAATGATGGGGACCCCATGGGTGAGCAGCACCTTCCAAGATATGCTAGATTTGAGTCCAGGAGAACCTCAGAGGCCAACAAGATTTTCGAGAGTCAAAGCTCCCTTTGTCCGATCGGGTACCTGATCTCGAAAGATTATACCCTGAAAATCGTGTTGGTCTCTAAGGTTCCACAGGACTCAAATCGAACTGTTCAACTGCAGGCCAACACAGCTACCCTCTGAACTATCTTCCAGAATATGACAAGACTTGTACCAGGGCTAGTTAAGTGGGAGCCTGAACTAACTCAGGAAACTGAGACCATATGTCGTAAAGTCTCAGTGGTTATATTTTGACTTCACTGCTGTGCAGTAAACCCCCAGCTTCCTAGACAACCAGGAAGTTTACATGGTGTGGATGGGCTGGAAATCCGGGGGTCTGTCATCATTACTGTGTCAATTGTGTGGATGGGTGTGAAACCCCTCGGAACGAAAGGCAAGTTGGCAAAGTGTCATGGCATATTTTGCGGTTGATGACAGCAGCAGTACTGAGAGGTACGCTCATGAACTTCCTGCAGCCTTCCCTCTCGGTTGTCTTATCAGTGTCTGACCGGTCTCTGAAGCTTGTATCCAGCCAAAAACTGCCACCACAATACATGTAGATTTTCCCTATGTTTCCCCTTCTCCACTAGTCCCTTTTCACTGTTTGAATGATGCCACCTTTAGCTATGAGGCCCGTGTTGATGAAAAGCCACACAATGGGGGGGGGGTGCAGTGATGAGGGGGAACTGGACAAAATCTCCTGCTCCTCTGCTCATGAAGCTCCATTGGTGGAAGATGAAGGAGTAGTAATTTCACCCAATTTCCCTGCTTCATATGCACGACCAGCCTCCTAGCTTTTTTCTTTTTGTCCATATAATAATAATAATAATCTTTCAATTTATTAATCGCTCAATCCTGCAGAGCTGCTGGCTCTGAGCGATTTACAGTTACTCATTTCATAAGGGACTAACAATGATTCATGGGGGTAAGGGAGGACAACATATATAAATCTTTAAATCGCACACGTTCGCAGCCGACGGGGATTTGTTCAGCTGTAGACTAGACATGTTCCAGACGGCATTTCTCCACTCGACTTGGCTTGATGACGTCAGCTTTCTCCAAGTCTGATTCGAGTCGCAACGCTGCACTGCCACCGCCTGGCCGGAACGGCCCATTACAGGCTTCTTGATGCCGAAGAGATCTTTCTAGGCTTCCGATCTTATGAGCTGGACATTCCGTTCGCCGGCTAACACCTCCCCCACCCTCTCTAAGGGTTTTTAGTGTGCCCACCCTCTCTAAGGAGTGGTACCCATTTTATCTACTCGCCGAAGCTTTTGAACCGCTGGGTGGACGGCGAGCCTGGGACAAGGCTGGTAGCTCACACCAGCACGGGTCTAGAACTGACAGCCGTTCTGTTCAGCTTAGATGTTACTACTATAACCAGTGGATAAATCCCCTGTGCCACCGTCCCTTAACTCTAGGCATCTTCTTCCTGTGGCCCAAAAGGGACTGTTTTGGGAAAAATCCATGCTGTCAGCCCCTTCTGTATGACCAAAGATGCAAACGGTTCCCATAGCATTTTTTCTGCTCCTCAGCTGATGGAGACAAGGAGAAAGAGCCCAAGGATGGCCAGGAAGAGGGACCCAAGGATCTGGCCGAGATTGAGAGTGAACGAAAGACCAAGGTGGAGAGGGACATTGGTGAAGGTAACCTCTCCACTGCAGCAGCTGCTGCTCTGGCTGCTGCAGCAGTAAAGGCAAAGGTGAGTGGCAGGGGAATGGCTGGATGCGGTGCCCTTTGCAGGCCAGGCTGACGTAAGGGCTGTAGTTGTGGATCAGTAGCACACAAGACTGTCCTAGAGAGGGGGGCGGGAGAGATTTACGAAAGTCATGAGTCCTGATGAAGGAGAGCGTGAGGTGAGAAAGTATAAAAACCAAACCTCAGCCACAAGCCTACTTGGTCAAGAAAACCACTCTGTGACAGCCCCTCATCCATCCTATGAAGATAGTACGGACCTGCCTTACAAACTTACTGTAAGGGTTACTGAGGTAGAAGGTTTGGGAAGTGCTTTGTGCGCACCATAGATTTTACATACATCCTGTTTGTTTTTGAATATTTATTTAGTGGGGCTAAGTCACATTTTCCCACATGTTCATGTACCCTCCTTCTTATGTCATGCTCATAAAACACAGGCCGCCATCCTTAACCTAGGCGTCATGGCTTCAAGGCTTGGCTGTCGCAGGCATCTGAAGCTGTAGGTACTGACTGTGTCTTAGGATGATGTCCTTGCCCCACTTTCTCTGCTGGGGGATGTTGTTCTTTCAGTCTTTGTGGGATTCTGTAGGGCTTGATGTCGCTAGAGTGTTGCTCCAGCCTCCTTTTCTTTCCCTCCCCCCGGCAGCACTTGGCAGCAGTGGAGGAGCGTAAAATCAAGTCCCTGGTGGCCTTGCTGGTAGAGACACAGATGAAGAAACTTGAGATCAAGTTGAGGCACTTTGAGGAGCTGGAGACCATCATGGATCGGGAGCGTGAGGCAGTAAGTGCAGACTTGTCCTCTCAAAGTTAGGTCTGTTTACTCTGGGGGCTAGTTTTCTGGGGGGTGGGAGTGTTGTGATCTGGCTGCTTGTCATGAGAACCTTTGCTTAAATTTGGGGGCACCCTACTCCCTTCGTGGTGGTTAATTTTGCAGTCTGAGTCCCCTTACTTGTGGTCAGGAGATGGTCCAAAGGCACATCCTGTGGTTACATTGCTGCAGCGAAGTAGATCTGGACCTGGCTGATGCCTGAAGCAGAATCTGTCTGGGAACTCTGTGCTTACATAATGTTAGTAGCCAATGCTCCCTCTAAGCTGTGGAGTCCTGTGAGCAAAAATTCTACATTGTGAGCTACTGGCATTAAAGTTGTGAGTCAGTGATTTGGCTATTGCATAAATTAGTTTGCTCTGGAGCCGTCCTTCCTGAGCGAAGACAAAAACGTGTGAGCCAGAGGCTAAAAGACTGTGAGATAGCTCACACCAGCTGAGCTTAGAGGGAACACTGTTAGTAGCATAAGAATTTGGGAGAGAAAGGCAAAATTGTTCTGGGCTGAGGTACATGCAGAAATGGAAAAAATTGTGAAATGTAAATTTAAGAAAGAACCTGAAATATTACTGTTGGGACTTAAAATGGAAGAAGTCAATATGGCAAAAAGGACATCGATGTGGTATATGATTACGACTGCTAGAATGACATATGCCCAATGTTGGAAACAAGATAAGATCCCAGAAGTTGGGGAATGGATTAAAAAATTACTTTTAATGGCTGAAATGGATAAAATGACAAGGAAACTTAATAATATGGAGGCAGAAGAATTTTTTGCAGACTGGAAAGACTTTAAAGACTATTTTGAGAAATATTGGGATGTAAAGGACAATTTACTTTGCTTTGAGAATTATTGAAAAATGAAAGGTAGCAGAAAATAGAGATTGTATAAGAATTAACAATTGAAGGATAAGTTACCTGGGGATGTAAATAAGGTAAAAGGGAGGTTTGAAGAAAATTTAAGAATTGGGCTGGAGGTTGGAGCACTGTGGGAAGCCAAGAAGGGGGGGGAAAGGGAGGAGGGAAGGATATATAACTGTATAAGATTTGATATATG
>NW_015174272.1:1985106-1989866 GCF_001447785.1 Gekko japonicus | reverse complement strand
GTCTAGGGTAGTGTCATATAGGATTTAAAACCGAACCGCTGGAATAAGTATCAGGGAAAATCCAGTAGAGCAAACTGTTTCCAGAGGCTGTGGGATGTACTTTGCTAAAGACTTCCTAGAGGCTGGACTGGCTTCACTGGGAATGCTTTTGGAATATAGAACAAGGAGTTGCACGTAATGTCCTTTTGAGATCTTTTAAATGGTGTGAAAATCAATAGAGACACGTTGGTGACAGCCACCAGAGATTCCCTCCTCTGCATCATAAAACTTACCATGACTCCTTTCCAAATTGCTTGCCATGATGAGAACAATCTGAGGAAGGCCATGGAAGGCCTCCACTGGAGTATGCCAAGAATCTTTACCCAACTCTTAACTTCCAGTGATCTAGCTGGAGATGTCATACGCTCTTGCAGTTCTAATCCCACTGAAATCTTCCATGTGTTTCCTGGCAGCAGGCGATCAAATCAAAAGGGAGGGAGGGGGTTCTCTCTTACAACTCTTCTGTGCCTCCAAAATGGGGTGGCATTCCCGGCTGTGTGTTTAATTTTTTTATTCATTTACCCTGGCAGCAGGCGATCAAATCAAAAGGGATGGGGGGGTTTTTCTTACAACTCTTCTGTGCCTCCAAAATGAGGTGGCATTCCCGGTCATGTGTTTAATTTTTTTATTCATTTATTTCTTAGTATTTTTCACTATAACTGATTAAAAGAAAGAGTTAATAAAATTCAAACAAATTTAAACCCTAGATATCACCATCCTAATCAGTGTTCTAAAAATGTTTACTGCTGTTGTTTTATGGCTTCTCTAACATGGTTGGAATCAGGAAGGGATCCGGACTCACTAGCAAATGGCTAAGAATCCTCTAATCTGGAACAGTGATGGTTTTAGTGCTGGCACAAACTGGTTGGTCTGCTCTTCTGAGCAGAGCAAGAGGCTTAGATCAGGAGGATGCTGGTTAAGGTTGGAGCAGGCCAGGGAGCTCTGGGGGCCTTCAGCAACTCAGTGTCTTTTTGGGGCTGTCTGCAAAACAGGACCAGTGTTAGCCTATCCACCCTGCAGGAAGTCATGGTGGTTTAATATGAAATGCCCAGTTCATACATTACTGCACAAATGCTGGAAATTCCTTCCACTCCTGCACTATTTCAAGTGTCATTTACATGGGAAGGGCCCATGCCATTTGCTTAGTACGGTTGTTACGGGAGTTGCACAGCCACAGACCAAAGGGAAGCATCTCTCACTCCCTCAATAAGATATGAACTGGGCCAGAGATATATATTGATGATACGGATCTGGCAATAGTTTATTAAGGTTCCTCGTCATTCTTCTATGCAGTCCAACATTGGGACTGTGCATGTGCAAGCCTGATGCTTAGAAGATTTTTAAAGTTTATTCTTTCAGCCTAACAACAGAGCAGGGGAGCCCCTCCTGTCCAGAGCATTCTGGCGGCCATTTTCCTGCTCAAACGGTCACATGCTCTGGAGGAAGTGCTTCTTTCCCCTCAGTTCTAACGTCACCGCTGCTCAGTGAAGATCGATCTTTCTACTGATGTGGGTTTTCTCTGTGACTTCTCAGCCTTTTTTCTCTTCAAGACCTCCAGTATGTCTCAAAGGGCCTTATTTTATTTTTTATAACTCTTTGTCAAATTTTTATAAATTTTCATAATAATAACAAGAATTACAATAACAAAATCAATTAACTAAACTTCAAACATTAAAAAACAAAATCATTCACTAACAACTTGCTTATAACAAACCTTAATACTTTAACCATAGTTGCCACACCTTGTAGGTATTTCACTGAATCGTTAATACAATACAAAATCAAGATATTTATCAGGTAAGGCATTAAAATCGTTTACATAAAGGGCCTTATTTAAGAACTCTTTGTTGTGCAGGACGAAAATGACTCACACTGACAAGCCTGCCTTATGCTTAATTTGTTTGGATGAGGAGCATAATATGGCAGCCTCCAAGATCTACCAACAATTCACCCCTAAATGCTGTAATGACCAGGCCTCCTGACAGCTCTGTGGGAGAAGGCACTTACAAGTTCCGATGTCCCGGCAGCCAAGTCATCTGCCCGGGCAGAACGTGTACCCCTTCGGGTTCAAGGTCATTTCCACACTCAGACCGTCTATCCTGTCCACTCTCCTTTGTCTCGGTTCCATTAGTTCTGGGGTTGGACCCAGTCCAAAGGAGGTAGAGATCACCAGAACCAGTGTCTGCTAGGTAGTCATCTGAGCACCCACCAAAGAAGCAGAACACCAAGTCTAAGCATGAAGATTGGCACCAGGCTATCCTTCAGAAGCATTGGGACACTCAGAACCACCTCTCCAGTTATAAGCTGAGGCATTCCCACCCCCTACCCCCCATGTACACTGTCACTTCGGTCCTGGTTGCCTGGCTCTTCTCTTTTTGAGGGCAAACTCTGCTGTGCAACTGGACCATTCAGATAACCCACCTCCGACGGTTTCGGCAAAACCACCTGCCTGGCTGCTTGCCCTTCCATCAGATCCATGGCAATATCTGTTCTTTTAGCCATTGTCTTACCCACAGGAGTGGGGGAGCCATCCAGGTCTGTTCCACAGTCAGGACCAAAGCTGCTGCTGCCTAGAGTGCATGGGCGCCCTCCAGTTCCCATGGATGATCACCTTTCCCTCTTAGAGGGTGTCCCAGACATAGAAAGATCTATTTGGGACAAACTGTGCTCCATCCCTGCAACCTCTGGCAAGGTGGAGAACATGTATTAAGTCCAGCAGGAAGGCTGCCCTTTCCTGTTCACTCACCTTGCTCCCATCTTCACTTGTAGCCAAGGAGATGCAGGGTGAACACAGGCATGGCTCATGACTCCTCTGATATCGTCCAAGCAGCAGACTAATGCCGGAAGCCACTTGGCTGATGCATCTGCTCAGGCTCTGGCATTTGCGGTGGTTTTGAGAAGACATGCCTGGCTTCACTCCACCGCCCTCCTGCCTGAGACCAGGTCCAGGATGGAGGACCTACCCTTTGAGGGTACATCACTATTCTAAATTAAAACTGATGACTTTCTGTCCCAGATTAAGAAAAATGTACAAACTACCAGGTCCTTTGGCATTACCCAGGACACTGCTCCCTCTTTCAAGCTATGCTACCATAGATATCAGCCTTATCAGGGCTACCAACACCCTTTTTGTCTGCAGCCTCAACAGTATCCTCTGCAGAGGTCTTTTTCCCATTCACCACATCAACCAAGGCAAAAATTGTCATCCCACTCTAAGTCCAGGTCACAATATCAGGCCCTGCCAAGGAGGTCTCACAGGGCCAGAAGCCCTTCTGACTATCACAGCTGCCAGTCCTGTCCTCCCCTCCTAATTTTCTAGATAGGTTAGCTAATTTTCTGCTGAAATGACATTTGTGGAGTGTGACTACTGACTGGAGTTTACTGACTTGCCCCCACTGCAGACAGCCTCCCCTTCCTTAGATGACCTTTTTCCAGAGTTGGACCCTGAAGTTTAGTCCCCGTTGGACAAGGGCACTGTTGAAAGAGTTTTGTCTCCTGTTAATACTCTTGGGTTTTACTCAAAGTTCTTTCTGGTTGACAAGATCTAAGCCTGTTTTAGACTTCAGACGTCTGAATAGTTTTCTCAACATTAAGACATTTCATATGGTTTTCTTGTTTTTCGTTATACAGTTTCTCGAATTAAATGATTAGCTTGCTGTTACAGATCTGTAGGATGCATACTTCCATTTTTCTATCAATGCT
This sequence comes from Gekko japonicus, assembly GCF_001447785.1. Lineage (NCBI taxonomy): Eukaryota > Metazoa > Chordata > Lepidosauria > Squamata > Gekkonidae > Gekko > Gekko japonicus. Next base: position 1,986,125 of record NW_015174272.1, on the reverse strand, counting down.
AACCAAACTTTCAAACATCAGGGGCTGCCTTATCAATACATGGTCCTCCCTTTTGGTCTGGCCACCGCACCACATGTTTTTACCAAATGCGTGGCTGTGGTCGTAGCCCACAGAAGATCTCAGGGAGGCTCAGTCTGTCCTTACCTGAATGACTGGCTGTTTACTGCTCCTTCAGAAGACACTGTAAAGGAGAATCTCATGTTGGCAATCACTACCTGCCAGGATTTAGGTCTTATGATCAACTGGAAGAAATCCAGGCTGTACCCAACCGAACAGATTTCCTTCATTGGGGTCATCCTGTATTCTTTGGAGGCCCAGGTCTTCCTACCAAGGGACAGGGCCCCCCACATTAAACGCTTAGTGTAACAGTTTACCAAGAACCACTTTCAAAGCTCTCTGTCTTTGCAGAGGTTGTTGGGCCTTATTGCTTCAACCACCTCTGTGGCCCCTTTTGCACGGCTCAAGATGAGACCCTTGCAGAACTGGTTTATCCAGGACTTCAGCCCTCTACATCATTCTCAGAACTATAGGTTTTCTAACTCCGGGCAAGGGGTCAAGCTTTTGTCCTAGTGGGCCTGTGAAGAAAGCTTGGTCACGGGGGTTCCCTTCAGTTCCCCTCCCCCTCAGGTTACGATCACCACAGATACTTCCCTAGAGGGTTGGGGTGCACACTGTGGTGACATTTCTGTGCATGACACCTGGCTCTATAAGGAAAGGGATTTGCATATCATTCTCTTTGAACTGACAGCAGTCCTTTTTGCCCTCAACTCCTTTGCAGCTATTGTCCAAGGAAAGGTGGTCCAGATACAAACCGACAATACAACTGCAATGTTTTATTTAAACAAGCAGGTGGTACCATGTCCCTTCCCTTTTGTGCAGAGGCATCCACCATCTGGGAATGGGCTGTTCAACACCAAGTGTCTTTGCACGCTATTCACAAAGCAGGGTCAGACAATGTCAGGGTGGATTTTCTGAGCAGGATGGATTGCCCCACTCAGAAGTGGTTGATTGGTTTGGAC
>NW_015174272.1:1973110-1985064 GCF_001447785.1 Gekko japonicus | reverse complement strand
GTGGCTAAATTTGAAGGTGCCACTGTTTTGTTCCAGGGCTGGGGATGGCCCCCAGTCCCTAGGAGATGCATTCCAGATACCTTGAGTTGGACCCTGTAGTGTATGCTTTTCCCCCATTACCACTAATAGACAGAATGTTAGCCAGAATTCAGAGAGGGAACAAGTTGCATTCTCATCACACTGTTCTGACCACATCAGATTTGGCTTCATGTCCTTCTCTGCCTGTCTCACAGCAGGCATGTTCACCTACCGGTTGTACCAGACCTCCTGAGAATTGGGAGTGTGTTACAGCATGGGGGTTGAGTGCCTCCACCTCACTGCCTGGTTCATCACACCTCACCACTACTTTTTTTCTCAATCAGTGTCTAATGTCATCCTTGGTGCCCGCTGGCCTTCCACCAGACTCTCATATAGTGCCAAAAGGAAACATTTCTCCATGTGGGCTCTGGCTAAGGTTTTTGCTCCCCCTGCTTGCCTTTGGTGCTAGAGTATCTGCTCACCCTGAAGGCTGTGGGTTTGACAGTCTCCTCTGTTAAGGTTTACATGGCTGCCATTTCTGCCTCTCTTGCCTCAGTAGAAGGTAAATCACTGTTTTCACACCATTCATCCTGCATGTTCTTTAAAGACTTGAATAACCTCTATCCACCTCTGTCGCCCCTATTGTTCCCCAATAGTCATGTCTGTGGTGCTGTCTTATTTAATGAAGGATCTCTTTGAGCCTTTGGCTACGTGCCCCTTGGATGCCTTCTCTTTTAAGATAGCCTTCTTGGTAACTGTTACTTTGACTGGATGAGTGAGGGAACTTGCAGCACTCAGAGCTGACCACCCATTCATAGAATTTTTTGAGCATAAGGTGGTCTTGAGGCCCAGTATGCATTTCCTCCCAAAGGTAATGTCCAGATTCCACCTAGTGCAGGACGTTTTGCTCCCTGTGTTTTCTCCAACCCCTCCTCTGTGGCCGAAAGAGCCTTGCACACCTTACATGAAAAATGGATTTGAAAACAACAAGCCAATTTTGAAGGGCTCCACAACTCTGTTTGTTTTACGGGTCCCTCTGGGCGGGGGGGAAGCCTGCTTCATCACAGATGTTGTTGAGATGGATTATCTCCACCATCAGGGTATGTTACAGCCAAGCAGGTCTTCCTTGCCCCCTCCAGGACAGGGCACATTCTAGAAGAGCGCAGGCTGCCTCGGCCATTTTCTAACAAGGCATCCCACTGACAGAGAACTGCAAAGCTGCAATGTGGTCATCAACAGATGCTTTCGTCAAGCAGTATTCTGTGGACATCAACACATGAAGGGAAACTTCTGTGCAGACAGCAGTTCTACACTCTCTCTTCCAATGAGAGACTCACCCCACCTCTTGGTAAATCAGCTTGCTCGTCTCCCAGTGTGGGACTGCATAGAAGACCAATGATGAAAACAGTGTTGCACTTAACAGTAACTGTTGTTCATCGAGTGTCTTCTGTGCAGGTACACATTCCCTCCTTCCTACCCTGTTGTGAGCTGTCATGTAAATACTTCTTCTCATAGAGACTCAACGTGGGAACTGAGGGAAAGGAAGCACCTCTCCTGGAGCACGTGGCCGTTTGAATGGGAAATGGCCACCAGAATGCTCTGGACAGGAGGGGCTCCTCGGCTCTGTTGCTAGGCTGAATAAGCTTTAAAAATCTTCCGAGCGGCAGGCCTGCGCACACACAGTCCCAATGTTGGACTGCACAGAAGACACTTGATGAACAACAGTTACAGGTAAGAGCAACACTGTTTTCTCACAGAACTGGGAAATTATTTTCTGGAGGGAAATTTAAGATTTTGATGGGGAACTCTCCTTCCTGGTCTAGAAGGAAAACACCCCAGTAGATGTTAGGATGTATGAGAGTATCAGCCCCTTGCAGGAGGAGAGGTTCACAGATTTTGCTTTATAACATCAAGTATTGTTTGAACAGCTTGTGAAGCTGAATTCATTGATTTGATTTGTGTTATTTGTAGTTCACTTTTCTCAGTGAGACTCAAAGTGGATTACAGAATATAAATCAATGTGATGGATCTGACCATATATCTAATAAGCAGTGTAATAAGACTTGGAATTGTAGAAATAGGAAGCAGAGCTGTCATCTGAACAAAGCAGAAGTGACATGTTAAATGATTCAGAACGTGGTGTTCCTTCAGTAGAGAGACAGTGCATTTTTAACTGTGGAGTGGAGAGGGTGAGAAGTCTAACACCTCTGACAAGGCGAAGTGTGATGTGTTTCTCTGATCGCATGTGCTTAGGAGTCCAGTGCAATAGGATTTTCATAGAAGCTAATCAGTCAGTTTAAGCCTTTGCTTGCCTGTGTAACTGTCACGCTCAATTAGCTCTTTCTCTCCATCTCTCTTTCTCTGAAGCCCAGCCTCCGTTCCCTAGCCAGCAGCCATCGTCCCAGATTCTCCCCGGGGCAGTCCCAGCAACCGTTCACCCTGCCATGGCTGGTAATATCCCCTCTGCTTTTGGAATGCCTTTTGGAATGCCTGCCTCCATCCCATTTAGCATGGCTAGTAACGTAACAGACTCCATCGGCATTAACTTCCCTGCTAACATGCCCATCCATCCAGTGCATGGTAACCTTGCAGCGTGCAGCATGGCTAATCCGCCCATCATCAACGTCTCTAGCGCCCTGCACCCTACTGCTGCCCCGCCGCCTTTTGGTTCCGCGGCTGCCCAGAGCCCAGCTATCGTGGCAGCAATGCAGGGCAGCCTCCTTCCAAATGCTGGTCTTTCATCAGGTGAGAACTGGCCCAGAGGCGAGGGCCGGGTGGCAGTGGGAGGAGGGAGATGTGGTTTTGCATTAGAGAGTCAAGGATGCTGTATAAAATCGCTGGTCTTGGGGTTCCTTCATGCCACATTGTGGTCGCTTCCCTATCCATTTTCTCATGGCAAAATAAACACATCACACTAAAGAAGTGATGGTGTTCAAGGATTGTTCCTGACACAGAGGTTATACCGTACAGGAACACGTCTTGCGTGTAGCGATCCAGTTTCTTTGTTGTACACTCAAGTGAAAAGCCGGACAAGACTAAGCCTGTCTGTTTTGTTCCCAGTTAGGTTCTGAGTTGATAAAGTGAATAATCATGTCCAGCCAAAGATCGGCATGCAAACATCATCAGCCCCAGCACTCTACTTTGGGGATGTTCCACATAGGAAGAGAGGGAATAACTATTCTTTAGAAAGGAAAAGGGAAGTCATGGTATTTTACCATGAGCCCACATTGTGTTCCTATTTAAAAAGGCTCTGGACTTAAGAAGGAGATTGAATCCTATCGCTCTGGTCCACTAATGGCAGAGCCTTGTATCAATGGAATGTGCCTGTTCCAGTGGCACGTGGCTCTTTTTGTTGGAGAGAGCTCTGCTGTTAGTGGAGCGTAGCTGTAGTTTCTCTTTTAGTAGTGGAACAGATCTAGGCATGGATTACTCTTCCCATTCCTGCAGCTATGGTGGATTCAAATAAGACAAATCTGGGTAAATAAAGTTAATGTGTATGCTTTTATTCCATCAGCAAAATTTGAAAGCACTTCCCCCCCCCCCCACATGAAGCTGCCTTATGCTGAGTCTGACCCTTGATCTCATCATTGTCAGTATCATCTACTCAGACTGGCAGTGGCCCTCCAGGTTCCTAAGTAGAGGTCTTCCACGTCACCCCTTAATACTACCAGGTCCTTTCAACTGGAGATGCTGGTGATTGCACCTGAGATCTTCATGCCAAACAGTTGCTCCATCACTGAGCCGTAGGCCCTCCTCACCCTGTAACCTTCATTATGCAAACCAGGAGCTCTACCACTCTGCTGGAGTTCTTTCTTTCCCCCACCCCTGCCCCACCTCCGCCTCCCGTCCCCTAGCCACCCTACCCTTTCCCCTCCTCTTGACCCCACAGTTCAAGCCCACGGGATGGGCCCACTGGGCTGCCAGCAAGCAAGCTGCCTGGCGGAATCCCAGCAGGGGCCCACCCACATATCCCATCCAAAGCTGGCTCTGCTGACTGGAAGGTGCTATAAGTCCCTCCCAGAGCCCAGTTCCTCCAGGCCAAAGAGGTGGCTGTGACATCTCCTCCGCCCCCCGCCCCTCAAGCCCAGGTCTGCCTAGCCCGAGGGATCTCTGAGTGTGGTTCAGAGACAAGACTGTACCCACCCATCTCAAAAGATGGACTGGGAGAAATCTCCAAGGTCCCCTTAGGAGCCCAGGTCTACCCTTCTCCAAGGCAACGTAGTCATTCAGAGGAAGTTTAAGAAAGATCAGACAAAAACCTCTGGGATTTTGGGGGGGGAATTGGTGCTCTTCTAGTGGTGAATATTTTGAAGATATTTACGCTCCCTGGATCTACAGTGTATTTTTATTTCAAAAGTCGGAAGTTCATCTGAAGTCATTTTGTGTGATTATCATTATAATTTTGTAAAGCAGCAGAATGCTTATAAAAGTTTTCTCGTTTTATACAACACATTTAGTTAGGGAGAAGTACTTTAAAACATGATTATGTGGGATTGTTTCTGTGTGCATTTCAGGAATATCTACACAGAACTGGAAGTTAGGCTTTCACATTTTCAAATTCTGTGTTCTCCTTTTTGCCAGGACCTAGTGAAGTGAAGAATCTGGGATTGCTAATAAGAGGGTAAAGATAAAAGAACAAGGAAATATAGGGAGAGAGAAGTGCCTTTACAAGTCTGTCCTGCCTTTGATCTCTTCCTAAGAGAAACTGCCTACATGTTTAGAATGTCAGGGACCAGTAGTTTTTGCTTATGAAGCTCTTAAGGCACCCTGTACTCTGATGTCATATAACCATAATTAATTTAAAAAATCTTCATTACCACCCCCTTCCACCCCCACCAAGGGTGAGAAAATTACCTTTTAAAAAAATGGCAATTCTGAAGTTTGCAGTTGAATTGCAACTTTTTATATTTTTAAATATCTGACTTATTTGGGTTTATGAAAATACTTGTCAAAAGATTCTGGATTTTTTTCCCTTCCAAAGCATCAGATAGGACAACCTGTGGAAATTGGGATTTTGCACAGCTGGTGCTTGAGGAAAAAATGCCTCCTATGAATAGTGTTTTTAGTGTGGCTTGGTTTTTAATTACTTTTGCTGGAGCCATAGGTACTGTGTTTGAATCTTGCGTCGTCTTAGCCTTCCTTTAGTGTTCTATTTCAAACAGTTTGAGCTAGTCAGTTAAAAATGAGATTGTAGGTTCTCAGACAGCTGAAGGGTGGTACTAAATAATGCAGCTGAGTGACAAAAGAATCTGTTTCACTAGTAGAATGGCAAATCCTTTTCTTAACAAACAAGGGAAACTAAAAAGTAGCAAAAAAGCAGCTGGGTACAGTGCTAGCCTACTGAGCGCTCTCTTTCAGGGTCTGGCTGAGACTGGCAAATAGTGCAGTGTTTTTAAGGATCGTATCATTTTAGGACAATGAGTTAGGGAAAAGTGATCTAACCCTGTTCTAAAATGGATTTCTGATGGCGTGAAGCATGTGGCCACACAGGACTGCCCGGTAGCACCTGGGACAGGGAATCCAGCTGTTCAGAGCACTGAATCAAATTCCCTTCCCATTAGGAAGTTGCTCCCAGTTTCTAGCTAATGAGACCAGAAACTTCACTGACTGTCAAATGTCTTTTTTTTGCTGAGCATGCAAAGGAAACAAGGCTGAGGTCCTTGCTATCTGCCAGCTATGCACCCTTTGTGTATCATTCCAACCTGTGTTAAAGTGCCATCTCTCTCCCCACCCCACCCCCACCCCACAGATCAAGGACCGTCACTGCAGTCGGACCCCATCGCTCCCAGCCCCAGCACGGCCACGCCAGTCCCACCCACACAGTGAGAAGCTATGAGCTGCTCTTCTTCTGGAGGCCTCCTTGACCAGCTGTCACCAGGTGGAAGGACAGAACCCCCAAATCGTGTTTAACATGGATTCTGGTTGGGTGGGTTTTTAAAACAGTTCTCCAAGGAGGAAAAGAATCTGCCTCTGTTGACGTCCCTTCCCCTGTGTGTCTCTGTCCCAGCTGTTGTCCCCAATGCTTTTTTTGTATCCGGTTGTACTAAGACTTTTTATTTAAAGGTGTTTCTAATTGGTGAGGGGGAGGGACTCTTATCTCCAAACAGCCAATGCTATTTATAGAGGGCTTTGATTTTAAACCTGGTTGAAAAGGGAGTTTAACTCCCCCCATATGTGTCTGTCTTGCTTTTTTTAAAAACAATTAAAAAATTACAATAAACGTTCCCCTTCTCCCAAATGGGAAACTGTAGTGTTGTGGGTGGGGGTGAAGAAGGATTATTCAAGGGACTTCTAGTCCAACGTGTGCTGAAGTTTATACCCGGGAGTATTTATAGATGCTTTCTCCTCTAGATATCTACTTCTTATTATGGCTAGGAACAGTAGCAGCCATGGTTGACGAGAGATGCTGGCCTGGCTTCACATGAATGAATCGGTAGCGGTGGCTCTGTTGCTGTTTTTAGGGAAGTCTGGTTGTCCTTACTGTGTCCCAGTCACCTCAGAATTTTAACAGTCCACTGCACCAGCCCAGTTACAATTGGTAGGCGGTTGAATCCGTTCTTCTTCCTGTCCCTCTTCCTCTGAAAACCACTCCGTCCTGCCTCATTTCAGACTACGGTTGCCAGGTCCCCACTAACTGCTGGTGGAGGGTGAAGGGGTCGGGTTGCCAGATCCAGGCTGGGCAATTTCTGGAGATTTGGGGGTAGAGCCTGGGGAGGACAGAGACCTCTTTGGGGTAGGGTGCCATAAAGTCCACCTTCTAAAGCATCCATTTTCTCCAGGGGAACTGATCTCTGTAGTCTGGAGATGAGCTGTAATTCATAGGATCCCCAGGCCCCACCTGGAGGCTGGCATCTTTACTTCAGACACACATGCACCCCTGTAGTTGCCTTTATTTGGTGCCATTACTTCTGTGCCAGGCATTCTCCCATATTAGGCTCCTAGGAGATGCCCGGGGGTGGGGTGGGGGGAGGATTGCCTTCCTTTCTGTTTGTGGAAGCAAAGAAGCCAAGTTTGGCAGGGGCGCATGAAGGGTTGTTGTTTTTTTTAAGCTAAATCCCTCCCATGTATTCTTGCTTAACTAAAACAAATCCAGTCCATAAACTGGTAAAGTCACAAATGTTTCCAAGAATGGTTATCAGGGCTTTGGGATCACATTTAACACATACACACGGGGAGGAGGACCAGGTACTGTTCAAAGGGCTTGAAGTTCTTTCTCCAGGAACTGAAATTAACCTAACCCTTCCCTCTACACTTCTGAAGAAGTACATTCCCATCTCCTGCTGCTGTGAGATGCTAGGCTGGAGGCCCTCTTAACCTAGCAACTTCAACGGTGAAATTTTGTCTCAGAAAAGGCACACAGCTCAGAACCTCTGCTGATCCCTTCTGTGGCAGCTTTAAATAGTACACCATCTGCAGTTGTTTGCTTTCATACGTTTAAAGCCCTGGACTAGAGGAAGGTAACCATGCTCATTTCAAAGTCAAAACTGCACTTAACTCACTGGCTGCTGCTGCATGCCAACATGCCCTGTTGTTCAGGCCACTGCATTTTGCTTTCATTGATAATGAGACACTACATTTCTCTCCAATGCTCTCACTGTTTTTGCCAGCCCATTCAATCACCGGATCCCATCAAGATGAGTTTCTGCTGCCTTTAAAACTGTCTTAATAAGATACTGTAAACTGAGCCCACAAAGATCTTAACAGGTAGGAATTATTACCATTTTCTATGGCTAGAAATTCCAACATGGAGACATTTCAGGGAGCAGCACAGGACTGCAGTGAAGGTGGCTGGGTGGCAGTAAGTAGCATTTACTTATGGGGTGTGTGCGTGTCATTTTATCACTCGGAGAGCTATGGCCTACAAGACACAGCAGCAGAGCTCTCATAGCAGGACTTGCATGTCAGGGACCCCTCCTGAACAGCATAGATTACAGCAGGGGTCACCAGTGTGTTGCCCGCAGACACCCAGGACACCCACCAAATGTTTTTTGGGAGGTGGGTGGGGCCAGCTAGGGCTTTTGTCCAGCAAGGCTTCTGATTGGCTGTGCAGGTATTTTAAAAATGTTGCATTGGCAGCAGCTCCCACCACAATGCAAAGGTCTGTGTTGTGTCACTGAAGTTCAGCTATGGCAATCATTTTGTGACAGCCATTTTGTCACTGCACCCACCATGCCGTGTCAGAATTCCAGAAGTGCCCGCAGGCTCAACAAGGTCAGGGGGCCACTGGATGACAGCTTTCTTTGTAGTAGGGGGAGGAATTGGCAAAAGTCATCCCATGCCCCCAAACTGATCCACATTTATTTCTCACCGGCAGGCAGTACAGCTTCAGACTTGACAGTCCTCCAGGATGTTGATTTTCTTCTGGACATGACCTATAATTATGCTTTGACCTGACTAAGGGCACAATACACACGTCTTAAGAGAGAGAGAGAGAGAGTAACTCTTCCCCTACAGCAGTTTTCATTGCCTTTTTTCTGACAAGAGGGAGGAGGGGCCTTTTTTGACCACTGAAATGGTTATGTGGGGTAGAAAAACCCTGCAGGAGAGGGGCTGCAGAGAGGATAGAGATCAGGAGAGCCAGCTGAAAAGCTAGTAGGATCCAGTCCTAAAGCAGTGAAACCGCTTGATGTTCAGCCTTATTGGACAGATGGTGCCAGTCTTTAAGAATCTGCAGGAACATTTATATATCACAGAAACAAGTGGAATTTTTGTTCAGAAAACTATGGGAGCCTATTCCACAGCTATTTCCATTGCTTCAGGGAGTCCCCCCTCTAAGCAGCTAAATTTCACTTGAAGCCTAGTTTTATGTTCCCCCCCAAAAAACATTCTGGTTGCAACTCTGGGAACTCAAAATTTAATAAACAATACTAGCAAGACACTTTAGGAATAGTTTATTAAAGCAATTGAGAGGGAGAAATTGCTGAACACTTCTGGAAAGAAACAGTACTGCAAGAAAAGCCAGGTGGCCACTAGATCAATCTCCGCACTTCTACAAAGATTGAGGAGCACCCTTCTTCAGATAGTGTTTCTGCCTCCCCCCCACCCAAGAACAAAACCAACAGGTTGGAGAAGGAACCAAAAAGCATTTTCAACACACAGCTTAAAAAGGCACAAAACTGTTAAGGATAAACTGGAGGAGAATTTCCACAGGAGAAGCCAGTGGTGGTCTTCAGCCGCTCAGAACCATCCGCACCAACTCTGTGGAGAAAGATGACAGGTCAGAAAGCTGCAGTCAAAAACCCCAGAGCACTATGGCTTGGCTAACCCTACTGAGGGGAACCTACCAGAACATGGGGAGTCAACGCTTGCAGGAACTTAGAAGCTTGAGGAAAGATGTCCTCCCTACCAATTAGCATGGTTAAAATAATTTTCCAGAGGCAGTGGCCCTTTGCAGCTGTACACCATACTATGGACAGGCATTTCAAATAAATGGCAGAAAACACAAGAAGCTTACTCTTTCCCGCTGGGCTGCTGATGATACAGCACACTGATTGTGACATAGGCTTAAACAATCAAGTCCTGCATGTATCTTTTGGGAGGCTTCTTTTAATGCCTGTTGTCCAACAAAAGAAAAGCAGACACCAGAACTTCAACAATCCCTCTCCCCTCAATGGTATTCTGATTTTAAAAAAAGAGTCTCCTCCCAAGAGAGCCAGTATCACAGATCACATCACCTTCCCATGAACCAACATACTGTGGAGTTCTATCTATAACCCAATCCCAACACCACCCCACACTCAATTAAAAGAACCCCTTCTGAACATAAGCAATTAAAACCAGAGAGACAAAGAAACAAAAAAGGCAACACAGGCAAAAGGAATTAAGGCTGTTCTACAACTAATTTGCCAGGCATTAGAATTCTGGAGTCAATCCTACGAAGATGCTCTGCTTTCTGCAGATAGGAAAGTAGTTGCAGAGATGCTCAGCTACAGCAGAGAAGGGACTCGGCTTTCTGACTGAGCCTACCTATGTAGAAAGAAGGGAGGGGAACAAAAGAAAGAGGCAGGCAGCAGCCACAGCACAGGCCCCTAAAGAAAGACTGTCCAATTAACCTTCAGTTCAGGAGAAAGTGTAGTCAGCTGATGGCAGGATGAAGGCTGCAAGAGCCAGCTCACAGCCCCCATTCCCCCCCTCCCCAAATCCACAGTGATCTACCAGATCCTCTCCCAATTAGGTTTTACCAAGATTATTTGTGGCATGTCACAGAAGACAAGACTCAACTCTCACAGCCATTCTGGTGGAAACACTATGTTCAAGACTCAATGAGTTCTGTGTGGACTCTGCATCCTGAAAGACATCTGGACTTCACATTCAAAAGACAGACAAGACACTAGACTTTAAGCAGGGGACCTGCAAGGAGTGGTGGTGGGAAACCTGTTCCTTCTTGCTCTTGCTTTTCCTTTTTGTGTCTCCCTGGCAGCATTTCCTTTTGTCTCATCCACTTTTTCTGTTTCACCCTCTGGCAGCATCTGCCCTTCCCTACCTTCAGCTTTCCTTTTCTACCATTTTTCTTCCTCCTCCCACTCCTTAACTTTTTCAGTCTGTCTCTCTGCCCCACACCAACCAAGGCTTAGAATCAATAGCGACCTCTAAAATGGCCACTGGGATCTTACAGCATACAAGATCTCAGTGACACAGTTTTCTTAAAGAAGCAGGTATTGCTTCTTTGATTCTGGGGGTTTTCTAACCCTCAAAGTATTATTTTCCATTTAATATTTTCCTGCAATCCTGGGGCTTTCCTCAAGCTTGTAGAAAAATCTCCCTAGTCTGTCCCTGGATTCATTGTGTGGATTTTTCCACACACACTATAACTTGGTTCAGAATTAGATACGACAAGTGGAGACCCGCAAGAAACTTGCGGAATGGTTATCCTGTTCCTCACACCTTTGCTTCCTCCTGTCTCCCTCTACCTGTCTCACACTCTTTCTTCCTTCTGCCCCCCTTTCTTTCTTTCTTTTTCTCTCTCCTCCATGTATGGTTTGGAGGGTGAAGTCTATAGCATTATACTGATCTGTTATTCCTCCCCTCCTCAAATCCCACCCTCCCCAGGCTCCACCCCACAAATGTCCAGGAATTTCCCAACCTGGAGTTGGCAACACAATTTCCTTCCCACCCAACAGCCAACCTACCTTTATCTGCCTCTCTGTCTGCAACTTTCCATCTCCACACCCCTCCCCCACAGCCTCTACCTAGGAAAATTACAGTTTTTCTCCACAGTGGGGACCAAAACAGCTTACATTATTCTCTCCTACTTTTAATCTGCACAACAACCCAGCTTTCATAGGGTGGCTGCTGATGAACAGTAGCAAGCAGCTGGGCCTACTTGAGTCATGCAAATCAGGTGGTATCAAGTCACCCAGAGGGTGCTGCCGAGGGATGCCAGCCTCCAGGTGGGACCTGGAGATCCCCTGTAATTCCTGCTCATTTCCAGACTACAGAGATAACTTCCCATGGAGAAAATGGATGCTTTGGAGGGTGGACTCTGTGACATTGTACCCCACTGAGGTCCCTGTCCTCCCCAGGCTCCTCCCGCAAATCTCCAGGAGTTTCCCAGCCTGGACCTGGCAACCTTATCCAGAATCCCCTGTCGGTGGCCAGGGGGGGAAACTGGAAACCCTAAAGTGCTGGCAGGCCTAGGCTTGGCAACCTCTAAGGGGGGCCTGAAGGAAACCCCCCCCCCCAGACTTACAACTGAACTCAAGGCAGCAGAGATCTGTCTCCCTGGAGAAAATGACTGTTTTAAAAGGTGGACTCTGTGGCATTATACCCAGTTGAGGCCTCTCCCTTCCCCAATCCCACCTCAAAACCTCTAGGGACTCCCCAGGCCAGGCCCCAAGGCTCCCTCCCTCCCTGAAAGGCCAAAGGAGGCCTGGAAAGGGCCCTTCCCCCACACCCTTTGACTCACAGAGCCGGTTAGAAGCCTCTTCCCCCCCCCC
>NW_015174272.1:1944976-1972876 GCF_001447785.1 Gekko japonicus | reverse complement strand
AGGGGTAGACCTGGCCTCCGGAGGAGGCCAGGTCTACTCACCCCTTCCCCATCCCTTCCCCTTCCCACCTTCCAAGGGGCGGGGCCCACGGGAGGGAGGAAGAGGAAGCAGAAGGGGGAGGTAAGTACACCCCATCCCCCTCGGCTCTTCCCCCCCACCCCGCCTTCGTAGCGAGGCCTCGGGAGGCTTCAGCCACCTGGGCCTCGCTACCCCGCCCGCCGCCGCCGCCGCCCTGCTTCCCGGCCGCCCGCCGCTTGCCTTCCAAGCGATGCGCACGGAACGCTCTTGCACTTTCGGAGGGATTTAAACATCCCCCTGAAAGTTTTTTCAAGTTTTAGGATTTTTGTGCACCCCTGGGGACTGCCCCAGGAGTGCACAGACCTCCCCCTGCCCCCCAAGTGCCCCCGAAGTGCGGATATAGCGATCCGCACGGAGGGGGCAACTTGGCTATTAGATATAGTGATGATGATTGTTGCAAATGGGGGTGGGGGATGGGTGGAGACGGCTGTATATAGTAGGAGACCCAGAGAAGAAATAACTGGGCAAGGCTCTCTTCCCTGGCAGAGCCCAGAGTTTCAGCTTCGCCACACAGACTCCACCTATGGTAGCGCACTTAGATATGCCTTTCGTGAATTTTAGCACTTCAAAAAGTTGTGTTTTTTAAGGAGTTTTATGACTGACAGCAATTGAAATGAATTCCTTTTAATTTTTAGGACTTCCTTCAGGTAGCTTTCAAAGTTGTTTTGAAGTGTGGCTTACGAAAAGAATCCTGTACATGACTTTAGCAGCAGAGATGAAATACAGTTTTAGAAAAAGCCTTAGTTCAGTGCATTTAACAGCTCCATTGCCTACAACAGGGGTCTCTTAAAACCACCCCTCTCAGCAAATTCTGCTGAGGAACAGCTAGATTAGTTTTGTATGTGTGTTTGTGGGGTGAACAAGCCTTACAAACGCCATAATTTGAAGCAGACCAGGTCTGGCCTAAATCATGAGTGGAATTAAGGATCCCCCCCCCCCCGCAGTAGGGATGAGCACACATGGGGGACTATAGTCCAGAAGCCGTATCAGACCCAACCCTAGTTTCAGCCCAGCACAATCTTTGACAGCAAACTTCAGGATAGCTCACACCATATTCTTCTCGTACACACAGGCCTCTACAGACAACTGCCTCTTTTTTCACACCTACACAGATTCCGGCTGTACCCAGAAGCAGGCACAGCTATTCCCATGATCCCATCAGCTGGATGGAGTCAGGGGAGAGACCACTGCTGTTTGTACAGGCCAGCATCTGGTGTACATGTGGTATTAAGGCCCAGCACCAGAGATTGATAACTCTAGCTCCTGCTAAGGTCCACACCTCAGCAGGAGGACTACTGCCAGCCACCTGAGCCCTGTGGACCATCCGCTCTTCTGGGCAAGAGAGCAAGCAATGACCAAGCCAGAGGAAAGAACAACATCAGCAGCTTCCACTTCTAAGCAACAGCAGGCACTGGGCCCAGGGCTCCAAACAGCATGGAGGGTATTTTGGGAAGGATTGTCTGTAGAAAAGCACCTGTGAATCGGCCTTCACTTTTATGGAATGAGGAAGGTGGTGGCATGAGTGTTCCCCCGCAGTTGCAAGGGCTGCTCAAGAGCAACACAGATGCTGTTTCTTGGCCCTCACCCTGCTAAGGCCTGGTCTAAATGTTACACTTTGAAAACGCCAGGTGTTGTTTTCATATGATGTACTCTGTTGGTAAAAATGACCACGCGGATGTGGCATGTCGAACTGTTAGCATGTTACAGCGAGAATTCTTTAATCAGACACTATCGCTTTAAACCTGTAGTATTTTGCAGCTTGCCCGATGGTCACAGGCAACATCATGTATCCATCCACGAGGGCATTTATCCCAATCCCAAACTGTCTAAAAAATACAGACCATCTAGCTTCTGTGTGTCTATGGCTCTCTTAAACACCAGCACTTCGGCTTTCCTTAAGAAGTTAATTATCCATTGGCTGTGAAACCTCTTTGGAGTCCCAAGAGAGGGGGAAATTCCATTGCAATGTAAATCCGCACTGCACATGTAAATCCCCAATGCACACATGGCAAGGATTCATGCCACCTACCACAGCACTAGCCAGTATTGTGGCAAGTGTAATATTCAGACCAGGCCTCTGTTGTGCCAAGATGACACTGTCTCCCCTCATGCTGCCGCCGACATCCCTGCCCTGAGTACTGCAAGGTTACACAGGCACAGTCTTGCTTTAACCAGTCAGAGCTGCCTCATCCCCCCCCCCCAGCCACCCTTGCTTGGATTACTTAGAGAGTCAGCTACATGCAGAGACATGCTTGAAGATTGGGGGGAAATAAAGGAAGATACTGAACGGAAAAAAAGGATGGAGGGGGAAAAAAATGAATGCAAACCAAAGTCTTCCTTTTTATGTCAACAAAAAAAGGAGGCTGTTAAAAAAATATAAGGTAGGTTTGGAGGAGGCGTACCCCGTTCGAATTCACCCTGACAAGATGTGTCTCACAAATGCTGTAGAAAGGAAGAAACATCAAAATTGATCAAGCGGATGAACAAACAAAACCAGACACATGGAACATCACTGACACCACCCCACTTGAGGCAGACAGCACATCTTTTGTAGCTCATGTTATTGTACTGCTAGGATGTCTTGTGATCTTTGTACCAATTATCTTCACGACATCCCAGAGACAGACACATACACCACAATGTTCATGTATTTGTTTACATGGAACCTTTGGCTCAGTTACATTCAGAGTAGCTTGACCCCAACAACAGGGCATTAACTCCTATGACAGAGTAACGTTGGCACTAAGCTTTCTTCTGATCCGTGAGCTCTCGTTACACACAACACTATGGAGTGCAAGTACCAGCCCATGTGACTGTTCCCAAGCTAGAACACTGGTGCCATTTACATGTTTGAGAGGAGCCACAAGACAAGGTGCAAGAGGAGAATCAGGGACAGACAGGAGTGCCTCAACATCAGCTCCTCCCCTCCATAATCCAAGCCCAGAAACATCCTCAAATGCCAGTGAGAACATGCAGTACACTAGGGCTGCAATCACACACCCTAAACCACTTTCAATGCACTTTCAAACTGGATTTTGCCAGTTCACACGGTAAAATCCAGTTTGAAAGTGCACTGAAAGTAGATTGAAAGTGGATTAATTAGCGTGTGTGATCGCAGCCAAGGACTCTGAAACAGCTTCACGTGCTCTTTGTGGGGAAAGAAAGATGGTTCCTTGCTGTATCTAATGGCACCTCCTGAGCCCAGCTATCTCCATTCCACTGCCGGAGTTGTTCTTCCTCTTTACAGAGATACATTTCTCCCAAATAAGAGGCAGACCCTGCAAACCCATTAGATGGGGAGAGACTGAATATTCAATGAACATCAGAGAATATGCTCTGGCCACCTCCATCCCTTACCTTCATAGTTAATGCACCCATTGCTGTCTTCATGGCCAGCTACCAGCATCTCCACTTCTTCCTCGGTCATTTTCTCCCCTGTAGGAAACACAGGCTGATTTAATGAGGCTTCACATTAAAAAAATGGGGGGGGGGGGAATCTAGGTCACATACTCCCCAGGCCCTGTCTCCTCTTGTAAGGAAAGTAAGGCCACCTAATGTGCTCCAGCTCAAACACTAGTCTCCCAATACAAGTGTACAATTTCAGGGATCTTTGGTCAATCAGCAGTTCCTTGTAACGTGTGCCCTCATTCCCACTGTGTTCAATTTTGGGGAGGGAGAAAAACTGGCTTCTCGATTTCATCAAAAGAGAGACAGCTGTTCTAAATCAAAACTCAGTTTATTCCATTACACATTCTTAAGTCAGAAAACATTTTTGTAGCATTTCAATATTCAACACAGAATATTTCAACACAACCCCAATACATAAACAGTGCACTTATAATTCTAAAAAGGATATCCTTGGTTGTTCCACCAACACCCATAATGGCAGGGTGGTTGATCTGAACAACCAGGAACAGGACTAAAATAAGACATGAAGTACCATCTTTCACCCACTGATGCAAATGTAACTGTCAAGTCTATGATGAGCATTTGACATATATCTGACATATACAACAAAGTCAGCCCCTTTATTTCTATATCTGGGGTCAGGAAAGTCAAGGAAAGCTGGGTTAAGCCAGGGTAACTCACAGAATGAAGGAAGCTAGTTTCTGATACTCTTATCTATTTAGAATTTGATAGTGACTTCTGCAAAGTATAAGCATTCCCAGAAATCAAAAGTCATGTGAGACAGTGTTGTGTACAGTGAAGGCCACAGTGCTCAGCAGTCCTGAAGCTTCCTGGGAAACAGAACCAAAGTTTCAACTTTATAGGCTAATTACTATAGATATTAAAGTATCATAGGTGTACCCGAGTTTTTGCAGAGTTTCAGCAAAGGACTGAGACTCAATCCAGCCCTAATTCCGCAACACATACATTTTTTTCAAGGTACCTATGGGTTGCACTATAACAACATATATGTACCCCGTGGGGGGGGGGGGGGGGGGACACTCCATTTTTCAAACCAACTCTCTCTTCTGCAGAATCTGGGAGGAGAGTGTAGATTTTGCCACTCTAGAAAACTTGGGAGAAGACACACGGGATCTCCAAATTCAACCCAGTGTTGGAGCAGCTCCATGCCCACCAGAAATTGTCTCAAAACAAGGATTAGTTCGAGAAGCTCAAGACTACTGAAGAAGCTGACTACTTTATGCACCCATTTGGTAGACCCCATTCAAGGGACCAACCAGCTTAGCTGCTACAGTTGCTGGTTCTCTGAGACCACATCATGCTGTGCCCAAAACAGGGAGAGATTCAGAATCCTGGGAAGTGTATGACATCTAGTAAGTGAAGCGCTTGGATTCTGGGTTTATATTCTTGGTTCTGCCACTGTAAGAAGAGAGATCATTCCCTCCGCTTTTAATCACAAGAACCTTTTAAAAGCAGTTGGGGTAGCCACAAAGGCCAGGGAGAATGATTTGTTGACAGATTTATTAAAGGTCAAGATTCAAGAAACTATAATCCAGCCATACCCAGAGTGACAAGAACATGGCGTATCTCTGCTCCCATGACTGTGCCGTTTCCCTCTTTGTCGAAGACCCTCAGCCCTTCTACGTAATCCTCAAAGCAGCCTTGATCCTTGTTCTTTGCAATGGTTTGCATCATGGGCAGGAACTGTTCGAAGCTTAGAGTTTTCACATTCATTTCTTTAAAAAGCACAAAGGGGAGAGGAGAAGGTGTTACAGGCAGTCAGTGGTATGCTGGGTGCCAGGAATTCTCTTGTAAGATACCCATTTCAGGACTGGAGTTTAGAACAGATGCTGAGGCTCAAGTTAAACCTAGGAACAGAGTAAAAATTCTGCACCAAGGTAATCCACAAAAAAGCAGAGTACCGTGGACTCTTCAACTTAATACATTTGCTCACAGTATGCTGTTCTGTTAGAAGTGGGAAAGAGCAGAGGAAGACAGTGGATAACCCACTGATCAAACACAAATTATGCTCAGCACTTCTTCGGGTTTTGGAGATTCCACAAGGGATGCACTGGTCACACACTTGCAAGACTAAGGACTAGAAGGTCCCCCCCCCCCAAAAAAATGCAGAGTTTTTCAGATTTCTGACTTCTGCACTCAAGAGTACAACGCTTGCAAGCTTCAGTTACAAGATACAAACAGTCTGCATTACAGCTGCTGCTTTATCTAATACACCTTCTATTTGCAGAGAAGCTCTCCTTGGACTACAAATTTCAGCATACAGGAAATCAGCAACCTTAACCCCCCCCCCTTTAAAAAAAACCTACACACACACACAAGGGAGCACAGAACTGCTGCAGGACCAGAGCCACTCACCATCACTCTTGGGGTTCCCCAGGACTTTCATGACCTCTGCATTGGTGGGATTCTGGCCCAAGGCCCTCATCACATCCCCACACTGGCTGTATAGGATCTTGCCATCTCCCGTTCTGTCAAAGAGTTGGAAAGCTTCCTTGAACTCTGCAGAGAGTCACAGTAAGCCAAGAGGGTTAGGACCTAAAGCAACACAGAGCTCAAAGACAACCACCATTTCATTCACACGCACGACAAACGGCACCTTAAAATCAGTGGCTTTTCCCACTCTCCAGCGCAAGGATGAACTGACTCCAGTCTAATAAAATACTATTGTTTTTCAAATAAGTACTAGAATCCCTGTGGTTCCACTGATATTTTTAATGTTTACAAAGCAAGACCATGTACTCAGGATCACTTAGCACCTACGGCATCAGTCTTAAAGTGACCCTGATTTTACAACTCCTATTTAAGAACACAAAGGCTGCCTTATGGGATCTGACCAAGGCCCACCAAGAGACAGACCGTGGTTGACTTCTGCCTGCCCCTACTTTAGGGACAGGGTCGAATGACCACAGAAGAAACAATGGACCTGCTGGAACAACTGGGTGCCGTTTCCTCTGCAGCCGCTTTCCCCAGTAAACCCCATCCTATCTGGGCAGCAGGGGGCTGAATGGGTTGCCTGCCCCATATTTGGAGGTCACAACATCAGTAAATCAACCTTTGTAACCCTGTTTTCCCACTACTTACCTTAGGCTCATACATGACCCTCCACTAATTAAATGCGGACCCCCCAAAAAAGCAATTGGAGCCCTTCCCCAATTCCCTCTAATCTAGCAGTATTCTGTGTTCCAGGAACAGATGCATGAAGTTTCTGAACAGAATCCAAATAAATCAATTGGTTCAACAGTCAGTGGGAGCAGCTATCTGGTGTTTGCCTCTATATGAATTTACTTTCTGCAACTTATGGTTTTGCTACCTGTGGGTCCTTAAACTATATTGCAACCTCATGCATTGATACCAGACAGCACCCCACACTTTGTTTTTGCTCCCATTCCAAGCCCCAGGTGGTACCAGGCAGACAGCCTTTTAGGTAGGAATTGGGATGCTCATATATTTCTCCCCCCCCCCGAAGGATGAGAGTGGCCAAAGACCACAACTTCGATCTAGAGAGAGATTAATTCTTCCCAAAGTAATCAGTCAAGTCACTCAATCCCTGCAGTTCCCTCATCTGGCAAGAGGGAAACAAAAGTAACTCCCAAAGCAATGCAACCTTTTATACAGTATATGCCAGCAGTATGGTGAAGTACACCAACAGGAATCAAGCTATCCCTTCACCCCTTACGTTTAAATTGTGGCTCCTCAAAATATGCCTCAGGTCTTTCTTTTAAAGGAAGGTATAGGAAGTTCAAAGAGATGGATCAGCTTGGAAGAGTTACAGAAAGGAAGAGCCTGGAAGAATTACTGAACCACCAGGAGGCAGTATGAGAGAGTACCACAAATCACACAAAAGGCCAAACAACAATTCTGAGAATACTTCTTTGGGCCGCTAGCCCCATGCAAGATTATTTTTAAAGAGAGATTGCCCCACCCCACTTCAGGTGGTACAGGAGAAAAGACTGTTCAAGTGGGAAGGAAGCTGGAGAGAATTCAAGCCAAAAGCTGTCTCATTGACCAACCCCTTCCCCCCCCAATCATAGATATCTAACCAGCCTGTTATCAGATATCAAGAGATACAATATGACTGACAAGGGCACAGTTTTGTCTCCTCTCCAAGCAGTATTCAGTTTCTCCAGGTACAGAGTTCAGGAAACTGGATCCTTAAAAGTAACCATATCAGTCTAATTGGGGGGGGGGGGGTAATCATCTTGACAGTACCTTCAAAACAAACTAATTCCCCCCAACCCAATTTCTACCAACTTCATCCTATGTGGCTACACTATTCAAAATTATTTTGGAAATGGTGTGGTGTGTGGGAGATTAAAGACCTATACACGTTGTCTGTAGTTTTATGCAAAGTTAAAGAAAGGCCAAAGTATAATCATATCACAAGTTGAAAAAGCCACTGGATATTTAATCCCATTGGAACCATTCACATTGTTATTAGATCATCTAGATGTGAACTTCATGCCACATCTGAGAAGGAAGCAGATATCATTATTGTTGACAGCAGCACAGTTTCTAATAGAGCCTAAGATGGAAATGTAAACAAATATCTCCTATCAAACAACGGTGGTGTGAGATCCTTCTACTAGACAAAACACCACAATTAAAAACAGTGAACAGCCCTACTGTCATCTTTTTCTTGATAATGTTGAAAAGTGAATGAAAATGCTTACTCAGAAGACCAAAGGAGACTATGAGCTTCTGTAGACTTGTCCATTTTGTCAGATGCTGAAGAGCAGCAATTTGCATTTTAAAGGGTGGACTCTTCAACTTAAGGAAGACAATCTTAAATTGTGCCATCATGCTTTATAATAAACTTATAATAATGATGTTATATATTATAACTAGCAGTAAAGCCCGTTGTGAAAGCAATACAACGGGATCTAAAAAGAGGCTCTGGGGGAGTGCTTTGGCTTTGGGCAAACAGTGTCAATTTGCTGTGGTGACCTCAGCAGGGTATAATGACAGAGTCCACTGTTTTCTCCAGAGGAACTGATCTCTGCTACCTGAAGAGCAGTTGTAATTGTGAGTGATCTGTAGCCCTCACCTGGAGATTGGCAGCAATTGTTACCCAGGACAAAGTGGCTGGTTTGGAGGGTGTAGTCTATGGCATTCTACCTGTCTGAGGTCCTACCCCTCTGCAAACCCCACCCTCTCCAGGCTCCACCCCTCAAATCCCCAGGAATTTGTCAGCATGTAGTTGGCAACCCCATATCCTTCCCAGCTAACCATCAACCTACCATTATCTGCCCCTTTGACTTCAGCTGACTTCTGCCCTCCCTTCTGCAGAGCAGTTGTAATTCTGAGTGCTCTCCAGCCCTCACCTGGAGATTGGCAACAATGGTTCCCTATGTGGGACTGACTGGTTTGGAGGGTGGAGTCTATGGCAGTGTACCTGTCTGAGGTCCCACCCCTCCTCAAACCTCACCCTCTTCAGGCTCCATCCCTCAAATCTCCAGGAATTTCCCATCTGGAGTTGGCAACCCTATCAGGACTGGCCCCAATGTGTTTTCTCCCAAAGGCCAAAGTAGGTGACAGGACCAAGCTTAGTTGCCTACCAACAGGCACTGAGGGGAATGTAGGGTTGCCAGCTCTAAGGAGGGAAATACCTGGAGGTTTGGGGGGTGGATTCTGTAGAGGGCAGCATTGGGCGGGGGGGCGAGGCGGAAGGACTCAGCAGGTATAATGTCATAGGGTCTACCCTCCAAAGCATCCATTTTCTCCAGGGGAACTGATCTCTGTCATCTGGAGATCAATTGTAACAGTGGGAGATCTCCAGGTCCCACCTGGAGATTGGCAACCCTAGGGGAAAGTCAGCTGCACAGCAGGGGGTTGAAGAGAATGGTTTGATGGCTGCTGGGCCAAGATTGGCAACAATAGTTCCCCAGGAGCCCCATCGTAAATGCACCAAACAATTCCTAAAGATTTTCCAAAACACTACTCTGTTTTGGGCTCCTGGGGAACTTTGAAGTAGCACCAAAGCTTTAAGATCTCTCCAGCTGTCACCTGGAGACTGGCAACAGCTTGTCTGGAGTGTGGGCAGTATGGCATTGTATCTGTCTGAGGTCCCCCTCTTCCTCCTCCTCCTCAGACCCCACCCTTTAGAACTTTGGCACCCACTACTCAATTATATATAAGGAGAGATATTTTATTTTATATATTACAATATTTTATTATTATATATACAAATAATAATAATAAAAAGGACATCCACAACTCCTATTAAGACCTTGGTTGTTAAATCCTTGCACCTGTTTTGCTGCAGCCAATTCCATTGATTGCCCTTGTTTTGAGATCCTTGATGGAATGCCCAGAAAGTTTAGAAGTTCTTAACCACCAGTCTGTTGGTGTTCTTGCAGTTGTGCTAGATTTGTGAACATCAGTCCTCCCTAAACAGGGTCTGGTCTGGCCTACTTGTGACTGCTGTTGGACCTGTTGACAAAATAGCCTATAATACAATATTTTTAGAGCTACATAAGAAGCAGCCTTGGATGTTTTAGATTGCATTGTTAGGACCTATAACAATGCTCTCAGTGTTACATTCAAGTACTTGTTATGCATTTCACAGTGGCAAGGTCTTGTGTCTTGGTGGTGAGATCCTTCAGTCATTTGATGGCCCACAAGCAGGTGTTTCAAACTGGATCAGCTGTCTGTTAAGCTATCATGGGTTTTCTACCAACTGCTTCTCTCAGCAAGTCACCACTCTCAAGGATGAGCTGTAGGTGATTTATGATTCACTTTGGTACATTTAACTTGGCGGTCTAATTTTAAAAAGGGACAGTCCTATAGTACAAAGTCACATATTAGTTCACAAGTTGTTTTCAAGGAGTAATTTTGGCCTTTGCTATTTGTTCACCATTCCTAGACTAGCAGTTCAAGGTTGCTCAGTGAAGATCTCCCAAGCATCTGTCTAGAATCGAAAATGCCATGGTGCATGACTGGTGACAGCAAAAGTTGGTATAGTGGTCACCTGGTTTCCTGTATAAGCTGGTCTCAGGCTTCATTTGTGCAACATTACCATGATAACCTACCTTGAGATATAACGGGATGATTAAATGGTAACTATTTAGAAAATATTGCTTTAAGATCAACAATGAAATGGTAACTTCAGAAGACCCACATCAATTTAAGATCAACAATTAAAGTGTTTGACATAGCAGCAATGCCAGGCGTAGGGCCATCACCACTAACAGACTGTTTTAAGATTATCTCCTTCACAGATTCCAAAGATGCCTTTATCCAGCTGGGCAACTCCCCAACAGCTAATTGCTCTGGACAGTCAACTCAAGATGCTTGTGCATTAATTCCCACCAAGCCTCCCACCTAGCAGAAGGGTCATCCCTGCCGTCTAAAAATGTTTTGGGCAGAGCCTCCACCAAGGTCATCCTTTTAGACAATTACGGTAACACTTGAACTAACCGCAGGACCTCATTTGTTCCAGAGAAGGGTTATTTCAAGGAGCAGTCTGTGAGCCGAAGAGATAAGAGTCCACTCCCTGCTTGGCAAAGGAGGGCTCAGAGACAGAATCCAGAGAGCACAACCTCTTCAGCCTCAATCCTTTTTCTATAGCAAAGGCTGGAATTAGCCTCAACTCATTTTGCTTCAGTGACAGCCTATGTCCAAAGTCTGGGGCAGGGGTGCACGTCAGGGTGTCCAGAGTGGAGACGGAATGCCTCGTCTGCTCACACAAATCTTTTCAGAGAAGTTGGAAGTAGCAATGCACAGCAGCTGAACTAGATTAGGGCACGAGGAGGACGGAGGGAGTCCCACTATCAAGAACCCCACCAGATCATCTACCACTAAAGCACCATATCCCTTAGCCTCTGCAGTAAGATTATATAGTGGAAGAGTTGATTTCTTACTATGCAATATACTTGGTGTTTTATTTAACTCATACCTGGAGGGGGGGGGAGAAGGGAGATAAGTACCAATTTTTCATAGCAATTTCAACCGGTTC
The DNA here is from genome assembly GCF_001447785.1 of Gekko japonicus. Taxonomy (NCBI): domain Eukaryota; kingdom Metazoa; phylum Chordata; class Lepidosauria; order Squamata; family Gekkonidae; genus Gekko; species Gekko japonicus. The sequence goes on along the minus strand of NW_015174272.1, from coordinate 1,961,415 downwards.
TTCTGAGTGCTAGTCTAAGAACTAGTGTCCCCACTCTGCTCCTGCATGCATCATTTTTCCAGTTTATACCCCGCGCTCCCTGCCAAGGCAGGCTCAGGGCAGCTTCTTCTTACAAATGAAGCGGCTGCCTACCAAGTCAGCCCACCTAGCTTAGTATGTTACATCTGGGTCTACTCTCAAGCAGAAGTCTTTCTCAGCACAGCCTTCAACAAAGTTGAACTCAGGACCTAGACGCATGAGCTATGACCCCTCCCATCCTTGAGAAATGTTCCCCCCCTCAGGCTAGATGTTTTAGCTGGTACTTTAATGCCACTACAGCTTCAACTGCAAACAAACAGCTCTCCCACCAAACAATTAAACCAAACATTAAGTCATATCTCTGTATTTTTGAAGTGCCCATTTGTAGGCAGATCATAAAAGCCCAATGGCTTTTTTCCTACCCTAGATCCAGGGCTAGAAATTTCTCTGGAAGATGCTCTGCAGGGCTTCAGCTTGCTCCCAGTTGTCTGCATCAGCCTGTTCAGGGCTAAGTCAAGCCCCTGGATCTACGCTGTGACAGTACAGACCCAGGAGGTGATGGATGTACTTCTACTGGGGTGACAAAATACCTTGAACCACCCTGCTTATTATGTAAAGCCACTGAACCAGCAAGCTGAGGCCCTGCAGAGCATCAACCCCCTCCTCACTGTGCTGCTCCAGTAGTCCCTTGGGTGGCACTGGCCAGAGAACTTGCCCTTTTAATGAGAGCCACAGGCAGATTACAGCACAACTGTCCCTTGGCAGTTTCACTCCAATGCAAGTCTCCCTGTATTCAACCCTATGCTGGCACTGACAATATTCAGCCAAAGTCAAGCCAACACCGGACAGGCTTTCAACTCTGTATCTTTTACAATACTGCCCAGTTCTGAACCAATTTCCTACAGTATTGTGATACTTCACATTCCCAGATTTGGGGGAAAGTGCTAATATGGCCATAACCTCTTCAGACAATGAGTGTGGAAGCTGGAAGGTTGCACTTTTGAGTTTGATCGTTAAAAAAAATGTATTTCTCAAAACTGTAACCCATTTGACTGCGCAGTGTGTTATGCATATAAGTACCCGGCACAGCCCCTGGCAGAATCAAACTTTTAAGAGCAGGTAAGTCCTCCACTAATGCCTTTTCCAACCACTACTAAGTACAAGCATGCACCACCGTTACAACTACTTGGAGACTCTCCCTATTTATTTTAGTGGGGATGCGGACAATAACCAGCAACGGATTTTGCCGTTTATGGCCTCATTTCCGTCCCAGGGCCTGGGATCCGGGTTGGAATGTAGCTCCCAACCCCGCTTCATGTCGAAATGAGATTCTTGCCCATATAAGGAAATCAAACGAGAACACGAACCCGCGTGCCCATCTTTGACGATGGAAAACAAGGCTTTTGCTTCCAAAGAGCGGCTCCGAAACTGACGCCACCATTTCTCCCGCTGGATCCCAGCCCTCTTTTCTAACAATGTCTATTCGAACCCAGTTCCAACAGACGCTTGCGCCGGGGGGGAAAAAAAAAGAGAAGGGGAAGCGGAGCAGCCATTTCCACCGGCCTTGCTCAACCGCATCCTGTTCGCGAGCAACGCAGAACTTGGATTCTGAGAGAGAGAGAGACCCACGAGCCAACTCGGTGCCCCTCGGGCCCGCTTCTCTCTGATCGCTTTGGCTGAACAGAAGAGCACACATAGCACCTGCCTGGGAAGCTGACAACGGAGGCTACCAGCTAAGCTGGGTGGGTCCTTTCAGGAGGTTTCAACCAGGAAATAACATCATGCATGAGCCATGCAAAGAAAGTCAAGCGAATTCCCGTGCAGAACGGCTGGGTACGGGTGCGGTCGAGTTTAAGGAAGGGGGGGGAGGCGACACTCAAATCCAAACTAGCTCAAAGACCCCAAAAGCCTAATTATGCGGAACTTCCGGGGCGCGTGGGGAAGAATCGACACATTAGCAAAGGAGCCACGAAACGGGTTAGACGAGGGTACAATCCACCGTTTCACACACACAGACTCACCATCCAGGGGGCTGCAATCAAGAGATGGGAGTGGGGGGACAGTAGAGTGGCTAGAAAAATCAGAGGAAGGAGACAGAACCGTAAATCCAACCGCCTTTACGCGGATTTAGGACTCCGAATTTGGTTAAGTCTTGGAATATAGGAATGATGCACTGTCCTGTTATTCGGCCCTGCCGCCCGCTTCCCTTGGGCCCTTATCCATCCCAGGTTCCCAACTCCCCAAAGCGAGAGGGCGTAAAGAGCACCTTACCAGCGGTCTGATCTTCCGAGAAGTCACACTGTAGGCAACAAACAGAACCAAAAAGAAGCCGGTTAACCGTGCAAAAGGAAGCCAGTCAAGGGACCTGGCTGAGACTGACACAGGCCCTTGTTACAAGGAGCAGGATGCCAGTCCAGCTCCGCGCCGCCGCCACCCCCGGTTCCCCCTTCCATTCAAGGTGACCCGGGGTCCTGCTAATAACCCAGTTTGGCTATTTGCTCACTGGAGCCTTAAAAACTTCAGACATCCCGAGCCTCCCCAAGATCCGCAGCCCAAGCAGACTGCAAAAAAAGCACCCACCATTATTGCTGCTCCGAGAGTTCCTCTGTGCTACAAGCTGATGATTCCCTCCTTCCGCCCTAAACCTTTCTGCTGGCTGGCGCTGAGGTCACCGCACCGATATTCAACGCCCATTGGCTGGTGCAAGAAACTAGAGGCGGAGATAAAACGAGCTCACACGATTGACTAATGGCTCCTGTATTATTCAGGGCGGGGGAGTTTCACCATCGGTCTCACGGAAATTGCGCGAAGGATCGATTCGAATTCAACTTGCCCGTACGCGGGCGTTGTATAGCTGGGTCGTTGTGTTGCATCATGGAAAATATCGGGTTGGGTGTTTAAATTTTTACCAGTTTTTACCTAGTTGCCCTAACTCCTGTAGTTATGAGTTATCTAGTTGAGTTGTTTGCTACTCTTTTTTATTCACTATTTACTCAGCTCCTGTATTATTCAGGGCGGGGGAGTTTCACCATCGGTCTCACGGAAATTGCGCGAAGGATCGATTCGAATTCAACTTGCCCGTACGCGGGCGTTGTATAGCTGGGTCGTTGTGTTGCATCATGGAAAATATCGGGTTGGGTGTTTAAATTTTTACCAGTTTTTACCTAGTTGCCCTAACTCCTGTAGTTATGAGTTATCTAGTTGAGTTGTTTGCTACTCTTTTTTATTCACTATTTACTCAAATGCAAGACGCGGTTTATTTCCAGGTATACTATTAAAAATAGTTGCCTTAAATTTGTGTGCAAGTTTTTTTCCTGTCGTCTGAAGATCAGCGGTAGTCCCACGGGATCTTCAGGCTCCACCTGGAAGTTGGCAACCTTGCCTCCAAATCTCCAGGACTTTCCCCAACCCAGAGTCAGCGGCAAAGCAGCGCTCTAAATTCTTTTGTCGAATTGATGTGTGTGTTTTAAAATCGGTTAGTTTTCCAGGAAATACTTTGTTCTTTATTATAAGGTAGTCACAATCCCTCACCAGGAGATAAAAACTAGGCGGCACAGCACTGTAGTGGGGGGTAATCTGTTGGAACAAAATATGTATACCTTAATGGTACAACTTGTGCTGTACCTTTCTTCCTCTTGATGGCAGACTCTCTTTGGGCCAAGGTTAGAGAGTGGTGGGGTTTTTTTTGGGGGGGGGGTTTGGGTAAAATTACAAAAGGGGGGGGAGTACTTCAAAGTGGAAGGAGGAGAAACTGGTTCTTCTGACAAAGTTTGTGTTGACGAAGTGTGCATGCACACGAAAGCTTGTACCCAGAATTAAACTTTGTTGGTCTTAAAGGTACCACTGGACTCAAACCATCAGACCAACACGGCTACCCACCTGAATCTGTGGTTCTTCTGACAGTAGTTTTTGATCCAAAATTACTGTTCCCTAACTTCCCTTGCTGCTGAGCCTGCTCTAGTTCTGGAACGGGGGGGGGGCTCCGTACACACTTGGAGCTGGGTTAAAAAGCCACCACATCACAAGTGGTGTTTTCGTTTCCCCGTGCTGTCTGAACGTGGGGCAGCATGCACAGAACGGATTTGGCAGTCCGAACCTGCAGATCCATTCTGCTGCCAGGAAGGCATCTTTTTTGTTTGTTTTAATTGCCTGTGTGAGCATGTGCACATGAATTTTGGAATCTTTTTGGCAGCGTGCTCCATGGCTGAGGCGCTGCAATAATGTGGATGCTTTACCACAGGATGTCGCCGTGGGTGACCCGCAGCAGGGTGTGCTGTGTGGTTGATATGCCCCACAACACTTTAAACCAGTTCAATTAATGGCGGCACCATATTGCACCAAGCTGCCAGTGTGGACACGGCCACTGACTGGCAGCAGCTCCCCAAGATGTCAGGCAGAGGTCTTTCACATCACCTGACTGCCTGAGCCTTTCCAATGGAGAGGTGATGGAGTGCAGCGGTACTTGGTTGCAGGCCATCTCCTGGAACTCCTTTCTCAAAGGAGTTCCCGCGCAAAAATAGATGCTCACTTTGATCTCACTGTGCCACTTCAGCCTATAGATGGAGGGAAGGTGTCACATGAGTAGTGAGCAGTACTCCCAAAGGGGGGGAAAACCCTTTCATATGGACAATTAGTATGTCACGTAGAATGATTTGAGCTCAGTTTCTCTGATAAATTTGTTTCCTGTGTGGATTTTTTTTTGTAGGGACTCGCGTTCAGTCCCACAAGTCCCCGCTTATCACACAAAGTGGTAGATAAAAACATAAGAGAAGCCATGTTGGATCAGGCCAGTGGCCCATCCAGTCCAACACTCTGTGTCACACAGCAGCCAAAACACAGGTGCTATTAGGAGGCCTACCACCGGGGACAGAACTCCAGAAGCCCTCCTGCTGTTGCCCCCCAAGCACCAAGAATACAGAGCATCACTGCCCAACGAGAATCGGCAAGATATGCATAGAGAGAATCCAAGTCAGTTACATAAAACAAAGAAACGTTTATTTCTTCAAAATGCGTCTCTGCAGTTAAAAACAAAATTGCATCACCAACGGAGTGTCTCATGGGGAGGAGATACCAAAATCCCCCAAGTATATAACCATATAAAGTTACGATTGTTGGTCTGCTGAAGCCTAGCCTTAAAGAAGACAATGTTATGTTTTCTCTGGAATGCAGTAAGAGGCAGGTTCAATGAGACTTCTGGGAGGAAAGAAGTCCATAAGCTGGGAACCATCACAGACAGTGCATTGGTGGCAGTGCATGTGTATCGCAGTGTTTTGAAATATCTTGAGAGGCTCTTATCAAACGTGGTTCCAAGCAGGCTCCAAGGAACCGTCACACTTATCCGTGGGGAGACTAGCTGCACGCTCCCAGAGAAGAGACGTTGAAACTCATCAGTCAGTGCATCAGTCAGGTTTGCACACTGTTTAGGAGGAATCCTGCGTGTCTGGATTGCTGGAGGCAGGAAGTGCTGTAAAGGACATACCTGCTTCCCCAAACTGGAGCCCTTCAGATCTGCCCCTGGACGACAGGCATTGCATTCCACATTCTGGAGTGTGGGGGAAGGATGCCAGGGAAAGCGCAGTTCCTTCTCAGTGAAGCAGCATCTTTGGTTGACTTCTAAAGAAGAGACCGCTATTGGTACAATTCATTGGCTACTTTCTTTTTGCAGCCCGATATGCATTAGCTTAAAATAATTCTTGGCAAAGTAGAATCCTTCTGCTGGCAGGAGCAAATATCTCCCATCTTCCCTCTGCCTTTATTTAGCCTTTGGTAGATTTATCAATTTGGCACCTTGATTCTGCTTCAGGTGTCCAGCAGCACTCTGTGCAGGCCCTGAGTGTGAAATATGACAAACTTCTGATCAGCTTCTTGAGTATAACTCACCTCACCTCAAGTGCAGTGGATAGAAAGAGCCTTTTCTTTCTCTGCCATAATCCTAGGACTCAAGTTCAGGGACACATGAACAAAAAACATTTATTTACAAAACATTTATGGAACTCTCTGCCACAAGATGCAGGGATGGTTACCGCTGGACAGCTTTAGAAGGAAAATAGATTTGTGGTGGATAAGTCTATCGGCGGCTATTGGCCACAATGGCCCAGTGGAACCTCCACGCTCAGAGACAGTGCACTGCATTAATAACAATTGCCAAGGTGAAATTCAGATGGAAATACTTCTTTACACAGAGAGTTAATAAAATATGGAGTTCGAAGCCAGAGAATGTGGTGATGGCCACAGGCATAGACAGCTTTAAAAGGGGAGATAGAATAGTAGAGGACTAGTTTTATCAGTAACTACTAGCCATGGTGACTAAAGCAAACCTCCACATTCAGAGGCAGTCAGCCTCTAAATAACAGTGCCAGGAGGCAACATCAGTGGAAGGCCTCGGCCTCTATTATTTATTTATTATTTATTATTTTCAATTTATATCCTGCCTTGCGGGGACAAACTGGCTCAAGGCGGTGTACATGGGTAAAATACAATAAAATAATACACGGGTTAAAATGCAATAGAACAATCAATGCACTAAAATTCACATATACAGCATAAAGTACAAATAAGGGCAATACAGCTGATGGCGGCTTCAATAACAATCCAATGGTAGGAGATGGTGTCCAACAGTGTACCATAAAGGCATATTCCAGTGACTCGGCAGTGGCGGCTCCTGATCGAAGGCCTGGTGGAAGACCTCCGTTTACAGGCCCTGCGGAACTGTAAAAGGTCCCCCGGGGCCCTGATGCCCTCCAGGAGCTCATTCCACCGACCCTCAGGGCCCTGTTGTTGGACCTGTAGAAGTCCTGGTTGGCCACTGGGTGAGATGGGATGCTGGATTAGATGGACCATTGATTCGATCCAGCAGGGCTCTTCTGATGTTCTGATTAGGGGAAATCCTCAGCCTCTATGCCCTGTTGTTTCCCTCCAGAGGGACTGGTTGGCCACTCTGTGAGACAGGATGCTGGATTAGATGGATCACTGGTCTGATCCAGTAGGTCTCTTCTTATGTGAAATCGACTCCCTTTCCATCCAGTTCATGGGGTTCCCAGAGACACCTGGTTGGCCACTGAGAGGAACAAGATGCTGGACTAGACAGTACGTGTTTTTCTTAATGTTCTTTGTGTTTTTACCTTTAGAGAGCCTCCAAGTACAGAGGCATTCTACCTCTGAGTATCAGATGCTGGAGGCTGGCAGTCGTGCCCTGTTTGTAAGTATCTGGAGGTTGGTAGTGAGTCAAAACAGAACACTAGATTTTGGTGTGAACCAGTCAGACTGAAAAGAACTCTCCTGTTCAGAATTCTTAAGAATTCCAAAGATCCATCGGAACATATTTGGAAAGGGAGACTCCCCATGAGCCAGAGAGCAAAAAAATTGAAAGTGTGTGGCTCAAAGTAGCATGGGAAACATTGTCCAGAACATTGTCCAAAGAAAATCCTGGCTGGAAAGGCTACATTCCAACAGGGGCTGGATTTGCAGTTTCCAGGGAATTGATTCATGCTCTGTAGCTATACCATTCCGGTAGAAAAGAGTAGCGTCCAGTAGCACCTTAAAGACTAACAAAATGTGTGGTAGGGTATGAGCTTTTGTGAGTCACTGCTCACTTCTTCATATAAATGAGCAGTGACTCAGGAAAGCTCCTCCCCTGCCACAAATTTTGTTAGTCTTTAAGATCCTAATGGACTCTTTTTTCTACTGCTACAGACAGACTAACACGGCTACCCATCTTGATCTATACCATACCAGCTCTGTCAGTATACAATTATTTCTGCGCTTCCTGGGCAGCTTATACTGGGATTGGGGGGCTGACTGAAAAAGCCTTGCTTAGCTTCCAGGATTTGATTAACCTGGACCACCTGGGTCTGGGCAAGTGACAAACAGGTAGTTTGCCATTGCCTCTGCATAGCAACCCTGGACTTCCTTGGTGATCTCCCATCCAAATACTCACCAGGGCTGATGAGGTTGGACTAGCCTGGGCAATCCAAGTCAGGGCAAGAGAAGAACAGAGGTGGTTTGTCATTGCCTGCCTCTGCCCAGTAGCCCTGGACTTCCTTGGTGGACTTCCATGTACTGATCAGAGCCAACCCTGCTTAGCTTCTGAGATCTGGTGGGATTGGGGTAGCCTGGGCTATCCAGGGCAGGGCAGGGCAATGCGTGAGGCAGCTTAAATGGGTGAGCCGAAGCTGACCACGGTGTCTCAAGGTGTTGGCTTTGATGGCACCACCACTGACCTTTGACCGTCTTCTGTAGAACCTGGCCTCTGGTTTCTCCCGAGATGCTCTGCTGAACGGTGCTCGGGGCCGTGTCCCTGACAGCCAGGACCTGCAGTGGGTTCTCCTCTGCAAAGGTTTTTTCCCCTCCCGAGTAGCCATGAGTCATCTGTGACTTGATGGCACTCTCCACCCCCACCCTACTGTTATGAGGGAACGGAAGAGCTCTATGCTACTTTGGACCATTTTGGGTTTAGAGTCAAGGCTCCAGAAAGAAGCCTTGTTTCGAGTCAGACCTGTGGTCCCCATCTAGTCTGGGGACCAGCTAGGGTTACTGACTCCAGCTTGGGAATTCCCTGGATATTTGGGGGTGGACCCTGGGATGGACGGGGTTTGGGGACAAGAGGGATTTCTGTGGGGGTATAATGCTATAGAGTCTCTCCACTCTCCAAAGCAGCCATTTTCTACAGGGGAACTGATCTCTGTCGTCTGGAGATCAGTTAAGGTTGCCAGGGACTTACCTGAAGGAAGAGAAAGGCCCAGGCCTCATTGCCAGTGTCGCATAAGAAGGCACATCATCACACCACAATGTCCAGATGACATTCTGGTATTTGGGCGAAACCTCTATGGTAAAACTGGCTTCTACCACAGAGATTTTCCCAAATACCAGAGCTCCACCTGGACATCGCTGGTGTGATGATGTCACTTCCTGTGCAATGCTGGCGATGAGGCCTGGGCCTTTCTATTTCTCCAGGCAAGTCCCCCTGCTGGCCAGGGGATCAGGCAACCCTATGATCAGTTTAATTCCAGGGTCTGCCCCACTTGAGGAAGGATAGACAGCTCGAGATGTCCCATTCATCTTCCCTCTCCTAGCAATTTAAGCCTCTCTTCCTGTGAACATGGAATTTTTGGCCAGCAAAGGTCATTTTTGTATCAGCCACTGCATGGCAAGGACCACATGACCATCCAATGAAGATTTACCTGTGTGGGAAATTTGATTTTTGTGACTCCAGACAATATCAGGCGACTGGCAAAGCTCGGTTTCAGCTGGCCGACTTTTGGAGACGTGGTCCGTGCGGCTGGAGGGACTCCGATGTTTTACTTGAGAGGCCTGTAAGATATGCCCCTTCCCCCATGGCTGCTGTTAATTCAGATCTGAACATGTGAAGCTCTCCCCCCATTCCCCAGTTCCTCGTGCCCAGTCCCCCAGCTGCCGATACGGCCATTTTCCATGCAGGAAACATATCGTTGGGGAGGTGGGTTCAAGGGAGTGCGATCTTTTCTTCCCCATTTTCTTTTTCCAGAACTTTTCCCTCCCTCTTTCTTTCTCTGGTCTCTTCCAAGGCTTGGGGCAAGGCTGTTCCTTTCCCTGAGCCTCTGCTGGGACGCTGTCAATGCTCTTGGTGTCTTTGGAATAATGCTCAGGAGTGATGCTGGGTTGGAGGTACTTCAGCTCCAATAATTCGTCATCCAAACCGTGGAGGGAAGAGAGCTCACTGCTGGGGGGTCTGTCCCGGTCCCGGGAGTGGCGGCTGCTGGTGGTGATGAGAGTGATCCATTTTGTGCTGTCGGCGATCTCCTTCAGAGTTTCCTGGCTCAGTGGGACTTCTGCATTGGACCTTTTCTGGCCGAAGTTGTGGGAGGTGGGGGAACTGAGCTTGGAGTCCATCTTTTTGGAGAAAACACCCGGTGCCTTCAGTTGGAAACCAAGAAAACAGAGAATTCAGTGTGTGGTTTCAGTGGTTTCCCAGGAGGAAATGGCTGGTTTGGTGGGTGGAGTCTATGGCACTGTACCTGTCTGAGATCCCACCCCTCCTCAAACCTCACCCTCTCCAGGCTCCACCCCTCAAATCTCCAGGAATCTTCCAACCTGACATTGGCAATCCCATCTCCTTCCCGGCCACTCATCAACCTGCCTTTATTTGCCCCTCTGTCTCCCCTCCTCCTGCAGCCTCTACCCTGCTCTGAAGCCCTGACCACCACGTCATATGGGCTGTCATAGGGTGGCTACCTCAGCAGGGTATAAGGATCCCTGCTTTAAATCTCCTCGCCAACAGGTATAAGGATCCCTGCTTTAAATCTCCTTCACTCTATGAAATTCACTGAATATTGGACCAGTCTAGGCAGAAAAAGCGTCATCTATCCCATTCAGGCTCACTTGTGGTATCAGTGATTAGGTAAGGAAAACATGACCTCAGAGGATGGAACCGGTGAGCAGGGGGAGGGTTCAACATTCCTTTCGCACTTTGCATGGCATTCCACCTTCTGCTTCACAGACAACTGGTGTCTGGCTGCCATCACAGAAGGGTTGGCACTCACAGCAGTTCTACCTAACCGTGCAACACAGAAGGAAGCTTCCATGTGCAAAAGTGTCTGCATAGTTGTAGCAGTTTGGTAATAATCAATCACCACGGATGTTCCCCAAGTGTTAGGGTTTTATTTTGTTTTTCCATTTCCTTGTTGTTTCTGTAGCTAGTTGGTGAGGCCAATGCAGGAAATCACAGGCTCCACTGCACTACTGGAACAACAAAAGCAGCAAAAAACACTTGGCAGAAAGTGAATACATAAGGCACAAAACGAAGGAAAACCTGCATTTTTTCCAGTACTGGCAGCAAAATGTACAGTGTAAAGAAAGGTCCTGAGATCAGTGTCTGAGTTCAAGCATTTGGTAACCTAACCTTTTCAGAGCTGACAGCCTGTCTAACAAACAATCATCCCCAGAGGCCCAAACATATCTTGATAGATCCACGTTTGTTTCATTTGGGTGCCAAGTCCAAGCTCTCATGTCTGTTTTTGTCATCTGTGGAAGTGCTACTGATATTTTATCAGCCTCCACATCATTTGCTCACATTGATTTGTTTCTGGTTCATTTTGCTTCTTTTGCCTCACTCTGTGCTGTACTGTTTTTGACCCTTAATTTTTAAAATTTTATTATACACTGCTTTGCAAACATTTAGTGGGAAGGTGGCCTATAACTTCTCTTAGAAATGAAATCAAAACCAGGAACTATATAGTAACACCTTAGGAGAGCTGGGCAGTGTAGAAGAAATCAGCATCAACTTATGTCTATGGGTGCATCCAGAAAACAGCAATGTAAAACCACCCCACTACCCTAAATGCTACCTTGGGGAAGGGGCTGCTGGAGAACTGTGCCCAGTTTTTCTCCAGGGACGGTGTGCTGCTAGTGGCCAACATCCTCAGTTTTCATGTTTGGCCTTTTATAGTTTGGGCAGTGCTTCCTGCGTGCTTCGTTTTTTCCCCAAGGACCAGAGCATGCGGCATGACTGAAAGGCATGCTGCGTTTCTCTTGCTTCATCTGCATGGACGTGCAAGTAGGAAGGAGTCAACCATGTGTAGGCGATATCCCCTGTAGGATTCATGCGGGAAACGGTGCCGCGGGTGGGCGGGCATTTTGAAAAACTCGCACCAGATTCACAGGATGCCCATACGCCCTGCCACGGGAAGCAAAGGCTGAGGGTTCAAGAATACAACCCAAGAAGCCAAACTGTAAAAGTCGGAAGAGAGGCCGCCATGAGAGGGCTCAGCCTCATCACCGCTCACCCGCCCGAGCGTCTGTTCCGTGTGTCGGCTCCCAGCACACTGAGGCTGAGAGGCTGGGTGCCGCTTGTGTGGGAGGGAGTCAGGAAACACAGCCAATGGATAGAGAGACCTTGTGATTGACACAGCCGGCAGCCAACTGATTTTGGCATGCATTGAATTTTGCCATGCGAAAACACCATTATATATAAGGAGAGATGTATATTCTTTTATGTATTTTCTCTGCGTTGCAAGCCACCCTGAGCTTCATAAAGAAGAAAGACTCAAATCCTCCTCCTCCTCCTCCTGCTTCTTATGCATCTTCTTCTTCTCCTGCTTCTCCTACGGCTTCTGCTGCTTCTGCTTCACTTTTGGCTTCTCTGGCTTCTTCTTTTCTTCTCTTTCTCTTTCTCTTCCTCCTCCTTCTGCCACTCTAGTCCTCATGCCTATTGAACCCTGCCTTCTTCTCCTCTGATTCGTGCCCATCCCTAGGGGGGTGGGATGAACAGTGGTGTAAATGTGTGAATGCGATGGGCTGAATCGGGAACTAGTGATCAGTCATGGATTGAAGGCAGTGGATGCGGGTCGATGGGCCCAGTTGATGTTGGCCCACCGAAGGAAGTGGAAGAACCTGGAGGATGCCGGTGGAGTGGCGTGCGGGAGCCGTCCCTGCTTACGCTGTGTTTGCCTTGCAGGGCTGTCCCAGGGTGGAGTTTGGGTGAGGAGCGCCTGCAAGCCATCAAGAGAGTCTTGAGGATTAAGGCAGGTGAGCCACATTCCTCCACCCCTTCCCTTCCCTTCCCTCCTGGTCCCCATCCTGGTGCCTAGCCAAGGAGGCCTTTTGACCTGCCAACTGGAGAGAATGGCCACCTCAGGGGCAGTCTGGCAAGCTGCAGTGGCTCAAGACAAATAATAATAATAATCTTTCAATTTATTGATCGCTCAATCCTTGCAGAGCTGCCGGCTCTAAGTGATTTACAGTTACTCATGAATTCACACAGGACTAACAATGATAGGGGTAAGGAAGGACAAGATATATCTTTTTAATTCACACACATTTTCGCAGTTGATGGGGAGTTTGGTCAGCTGTAAGCTTCAGACGTGTTCCGGCAGCATTCTCACTCGGCGTTGCTTGATGTCGTCAGCATTTTTCTCAGTCTCAGCGCAGCACTGCCACCGTATGGCCGGAATGGCCCATTACAGGCTACTTTTTTTTGATGCTGCGTAGATCTTTCTTGGCTTTTGATCTTACACGTGGACCTTCCACTCATCGGCTAACACCGCCCCACCAGGGGTTTAGTGTGCCCACTCTCTGTAAGGAGTGGTACCCATTTTATCTACTTGCCGAAGCTTTCAAACCGCTGGCTGGACGGCGAGCTGGGGACAAGGCTGGTTGCTCACACCAGCGCGGGGCTAGAACTGACAGCAGTCCTGTTCAGCTCAGATGTTTAACCAGAGGATAAATCTCCTGTGCCACCGCTCCTTGTGTTCTGACTTGTTCACTATGGCAGAGCTATTATGAGATTGTGGTTGGAATATCATGTTGGGGAGCCCTGGGTTGACATCCACACTAAGCCATGCCCCTGGCTCTGGGCAGTCTCTGTCATGCAGCCTGCCCGAATCGCCAGGTTGCAGGGACAAGCCCTTGCTGGGAGGCAAGAGCCACGTGTGCCCTCCAAACTCTGTGGATGAAGGGATGGATTACACTGTAACCCACCCAACAGGAATTAATGCATTTTGGAGATCCACCTATACGGTTCATTGTGCAATCTTTCAGGGAGTGGGAATGGGGGCTAAAGGGTCACCCAGCGGGTTGGGCTGAGGTGAAAAGGGCCCTGAGTTGTCAAACGTCTTCTCCTCTTCCTCTTTCTCCTCCTGGAGATGCTTCAACCCATTCCCCTCCAGCATCTCAAAGTCCGATTATGCACACACAGCTTACCTGCAATTTTTTCATTTAGTTGAGTCTGTTGGGGTTCGCTTTGTATGCTGTGTATGCAGTCTAAACCCCATTTTTCTAATTTTCCTCCTTGGAACAGCAGAATATTTTTTCTGCATCCCATTGGAAAAAAATGGATATTTTCCCATAGTTCAAAAATTTAAATGGGTAGGTGCTGTGTGGTCGATCTGCCAGAGCTGTGATAGATGGCCCTGCATTCCTCAACTCCATTTAGCAGGTTGAGTTTATCGATAATCTGAGTGGTCAGTTTTGCAGTGCATGTGTATTTTGTAATAGGATATGTGTTGATCAAACCTGGTGCTACAACTAGCACAAAAAGTCATTCTCCCCTCCCCCCATTCTTCCTCACTGCAACCAATCTGATACGTTGCACAGAGAGAGAGCCAAGAACTTAGGGTCACTAAACAACCAGCTTTGTAAATGTGAGGATCCTTGAATAATTATCACCGTTTCATTTATCAGATCCTTCGTTCAATGCATGTTTCCTTCTTTTAATGGTTCTCTGCTTCCCCCCACCCCAAGTTGTGACCACAAAGAGGTGTTGTCACTGTGCAATCTCCCACGACACAAGATTATCAGAACTGACAGGGGAAGGGTGGGCATCTTGCACAGAACATCAGGTTATCAAGTCCCCCTTGTAAGACACCATATCCGATTTTGGAAACTGCATCCCCACACGCATACACTTAAGCTACCTGACGTCCACAGCTAACCACTCGGTTGTATTTGCCAGTAGGGTTGACAGGTCCTTCCTGGCCACTGGCGAGGAGTGGGGGTTAGGGCTGCCAGATCCAGGCTGGGAAACTCATGGAGATTTGGGGGTGCAGTCTGGGGAGGACGGGGACCTCAGTGGGGTACAATGCCATGCAGCCCACCCTCCGGAGCATCCATTTTTTCCCAGGGGGAATGATCTCTGACGTCTGTAGAGGAGTTTTATTAGTGGGAATACCCAGGTCCCACCTGGAGACTGGCATCCCTGTTTTCTACTGTGCTGTTGCCAACGTTGTTTTTTTTAAAAAAGAATTCTTGTTAAAACATGCATGACAGTGCTGCCAAGAAGGCATCTTGCACAGGCCGTCTGTTTAACCTGTTGTCCTGTGATGCAAAATAACTGGTTTTGGAAACTATTTTCCCCCACCACCACCTTAAGCAAACGGACATCCACAACAAATCACCAACAGGTGCCTCTGCATTTGCTCGTAGATTTAACAGGTCCTTCCTGGTCACTGACGGGAGATATGGGTTGTTGGGTTTTTTTGCCATATCCAGTTAGGGTAACTCCAGGACATTCGGGGATGGAGCCTTGAACCTCTGTGGGTGTACAATGCCATACAGTCAACCTGCCAAAGCTTCAGTTTCCTCAATGGGAACAGATCCCTTAAGTCTGAAGAGGGGCTGATTCCTGGAGATTCCCGGTTCCCCCCTGGAGGGTGATATCCGTCCTTGATAGTGTGATGTTGCCAAAAGGCTAATATTACAAAAACCATTTTCATATTAATGCATCCACGGCAGCAGGGCCGTGAAGGTTATCCAGTCTTCCTGTGATCCCAGACATTTGATTTTGAAACCTGCACACACACACACCCCAGCAGACTGAAATCTACATCAAGCCACCCACTCTTGAGTCACTGGAGGGAGGGGGACTTACAGCTCCATGTTCAGAAATGTCTGGAGATTTGTGGATAGATCCTGGGGAGGATGGGGACCTCAGTGGGGTACAATACCATGCAGTCCACCCACCAATGCAGGTCTCGGTTCCTGCCGGAGCGCACCACTTACAGCTCCATGTTCAGAAATGTCTGGAGATTTGTGGATAGATCCTGGGGAGGATGGGGACCTCAGTGGGGTACAATACCATGCAGTCCACCCACCAAAGCAGGCCTCGGTTTCTGCCGGAGCGCACCGGAGCACTGCTCTGCCAGTCAGGAGCCCACCGCCCCACCGCCTGGTCCCACCAGCCATCTGTTGGGACACGGTGGGTGGGGGCGAAACGTTCCCAGCCTCCCTGAGCCCCGGGGTGGTGGCCTTGGGCTCTTGGGGCAAATTCCATTTCTCACGCGAGAGGTCATTCTGTCTCTCCCAGCTGTCTTTAGGGGCTCTTTAAAAACTTATGGCTGCTGCCGCTGTTCTCAGTGGCAGCTGCGACACCCACAGGGGGCGCACGAAATGTTCTCCTGCCTCCCTGAGCCCTGGCGTGGTGGCCTTGGACTCATAGGGGCAAATTCCACCTCTCGCGTGTGATGTCCGAGTGGAGTTGACTCCCTGAGCCCCTCGGACATCACACGCGAGAGGTCATTCTGGCTCCCCCAGCTCTTGATAGGAACTCTTTATGGGGGGGGGGGGTGAAACGTTCCCTTGCCTCCCTGAGCCCCGGAGTGGTGGCTTTGGACACATAGGGGCAAATTCCACCTCTTGCGTGTGATGTCCCAGCGGCATTGCTGCTCGGACATCACATGCGAGAGGTCATTCTGGCTCCCCCAGCTCTCAGGAGGGGCTCTTTAAAAAGTTATGGCTGCCGTCGCTGTTCTCCGCGGCAGCTGCAACGCCCCCGCAGTGGGGGAGGGGTGGGGAAAAACATTCCCTTGCCTCCCTGAGCCCTGGGGTGGTGGCCTTGGACTCGTAGGGGCAAATTCCACCTCTCGCGTTGCCGCTCTCGGGAGGGGCTCTTTAGAAAGTTATGGCCGTGGTCGCTGTTCTCCACGGCAGCTCCAACCGTGCGGTGGGGGGGG
>NW_015174272.1:1928419-1944554 GCF_001447785.1 Gekko japonicus | reverse complement strand
GGGAAGGTGGCAGAGCAGCTGGAGACATTGAGCCTCAGTTCCACAAGTAATGAGCACTCAACCCCTGCCCCCAGCAGCCCTCAGACTGGAGCACCTGGAGCAGTCTTGGGAGGCGGATTGGCAAAAAGCAAAACAAAAAGCGCAGGAACTCGAGAGAACTCCAGGAATGGAGCTGGTTCCTCTTCCACAGCCCAAAATGCAACCCATGAACCCTGAGCTTGCTTTTTCTCATTTGCAGGTCTGGCTTCCACACTCCTTTATCGAGGCAGCCCCGAAGCTTGGGGCGGTGGGAGTTTCTTTGCATGCAGCTTGTGCGGCTGGCTGAGTGCCTCTTCTGCTCGCTCACCTCTCGCCTCTGCACCTCATCTTCTGCCAGGCATGGAGGAGCCCAGCTCGCCCAGGCTTCTTGCCTCCTGCTGCCTTGGCCCTCTGGTGCACGGGTGAGTCCCCAAAGTTTGATTCTTCCTCTTCAAGTCTCTGGCGCTGGAGGTATTCGCCTCCTTCCTTCCTGCCTGCTATGGCTGCATAATTGTGAGAGATTTCTTAACATAGTGTTCCTGCCAGGGAAGCTGGGGACCCTGCTATACCTGTGGACAAGGATATATCCCTGAGTTATTTTAGATAAGGGATCTCTAAAGGCTAGCCAACTGGTTTCATCTCAGGCTTAGCTTATATCAGTTTCTTTCTGGTGAGTGGCTGTAAAATGACATTAGGTCATTTATCTTCATTTCTGATGCTTGCTATTTTGGATTCCCCTATTTAATACTCGGTGTGTGGTTTACATGTCAGTTCTGTTTTCTGTATAGCATTTTGAACATTTGGAGTTGTAATTTGTTTTATAAGTACTTCTGCAGATATATATACAGGGGGAGGAATATTAATAGGCAGGTGTTGTAAATGTATTATTAATGTCTTGAATGATAATATTATTGTTATTTGAAACAGGCCTTTTGGAACCCTGTTGTGCATTTGTATTTGTCTAAGTACAAATGTAATTATTACATTAAAAGGGCACTAATCTGCTAATTTAGGAGCCGGGTATGTTTTTGTGTAACATTTTCTCCCTTGCTTTTTGTTTCACATATACAACAGTTGGCATCCCATAAGAGGTGGTGACCTGGGAGGGAATTACACTAGAGAGTGGTGGATGGACACAGGATAAGTCCAGTTTCAGTAGTTGTCAGCAACAGATTGCCTTCTCCTGAAGCTGATTTTTTTAACAGAAGCAGCCACTAATTGGATGTTAATAGGTGCATCTGTATATAACAAGGTATTTGGCCTTGAGTGGACTAACAGTATAATCCTAAGAAAAGTTACACTATTGAAGCTTGAAGAGTGTAGGCAGATTGTGAGAGGAAGGACAGGAAGGGATGAGCCAGCGTTAGGCTCTTGTGGCCCTTTCTTATAGGCCCAGGGTCTTATATGCCCGGGCCCTTTGAGCTCTTATGTTTCTCCAGGCCTGTGGCTACAGTGGGGCATCTTGGGGCTAGGCCCCCTGACTTACTGGCAAGGCCCCATGACTCCCCATCCAGCCCAGGGCCCCCAAGCAGCGGTGAGTGTGGGGGAAGAGACGGGCATTCCTATGCAGCAGTTTGATGCGAAGGGTCAGCTACGGTGGCAGTGCAGAGCCAGACAGTCACAGCACCTCCCTATTTCCCCCAGAAAGTCTTTTTAACTTTAATTAAATGACCTTTAATTCGATAAGCCAGTGCCCCCGAAGAAACTTAAATGCCCCCTGACTAAAAAAAATCCTGGGTACGGGCCTGTGTTTCTCCTTGGACTGCGCACATGGGAGAAGACCCACATTGTTACCGTAAGCAAAGTTATACTTTTCCGAGTCTGTTGTAATCAGTGGGCCTAGAAGGGTGTATCTCTGCTTAGGATGATATTGACAAACACCTGTGTCTTTTAGCATTTTTTTCCAGGGACTTTTATTCTAAATTACTGCTCTAGGTGTGTGGTCATTCCAAACTCAACAGCTCCTGCATCTCTCCTTGCTTTTCAAAACAATTTAGACTGCTTTCGCAGCCAGGGGTGTAAACTACAGGGGGACAAGCCCCCCCCCAAGATTTCCAAGCGGGGGGGGGCTATTTTCCCAGGCTGCCAGGTAGCATCATGAAGCTGCTTTGGCTTAAACTGTATCGTCAAGTGTAGTTAACAGACTCATCAATTACAACTTGCCAAAAAGCTGAAGAACATGTAATGGAGAATAATGTATACAAAGTAGCTACAGTGAGTATGGCTCTCCTTTTCTTAATAAGTTATGTATTTTATTATAGAACCCCCTGATGAAGGATGAACTTTAAAATGTTATCAAACATGTGGACACAACGTCGAATTATTTAGCAGTTCTCTATTGTTGTATCATCTAGTAGTTCTCCCTTGTTTATACTTTGTAGCACATACCAGTTCTTTATCGTTAACATTTTGTACTTTTTTGCTGTAGCTACTTTGTATACATTATTCTCCATTACATGTTCTTCAGCTTTTTGGCAAGTTGTAATTGGTGAGTCTGTTAACTACACTTGTTTTTGCCTTTTATTATCATTATATAATAGTGTAGTGAACATTATTGAATGCTGTTAAACTGTATAGTGTCATTCTCTCCACTCACACAGAGGCTGCTAACTCTGTTTTCCTTCTCTGGGACTTTGGGACATTTACTTGCCACACAGGAGCACCCCTCCACTGCCTTACCTTACTTTTTCCCCCCCTTTGGATCCTTGGAAGTTCTGCCTAAATCCCCTACCCTCATCCTGTGGATCATCAAATCAGGCAACGTACTTGAAGTTAAGGTGATTTTGGTATCCCAGGACTTTCAGTTTTAGCAAAAAAAAGAAAAGAAAAGAAATGGAGGGGATGGGATTATTTCAGTCTTTAGCCATGAGTGTGTGTGTGTGGGGGGGGGGGACAGAGGCCTGTGGCTCAAAGTTAAGGTGATTTTGGTATTCTGGCACTTGCCGCTTTAGGGGGAAAAAATTGGAAATTATCGGAATAGCCATTATTTTTTGGTCTCTGTGTGTCTGTACATGAGGGGAAGGAGATAAAGCTGGTTCACCAAATATAGAAAATGAGGATTCTGCAGTCCTGGACCCTATTTCAACCAAACAAATGTTCCCATGATTTCAGGCGAAATGACCCCTGGGACTGGGTATTAGAGAAGCCAGTATTTACAGTGGATTTAGTATGGATTCTGAGATGCATTTTGAGAAACCAATATGCAAGTAGTGTAGTTGTTGTTAGGGTGTTGGTCTAAGATTGGGGAGTCCAGAGTTCACATCCACAAAGCACACTATGTGACCTTGGGTCAATCACATGCTCAGCCTAAGTTGTAAGGAAAAGAGAGAGGGGGAGGAAGTATTTCCTTTCATACACAAATGAAATATTTACTCAAATGGTCTCAGTGAAGCAGTTCATGACTTCTTTCCTCTCACAGAGTCCTCTTTCTTTGACTGAGATTCAGACTATTATAAGTGAAAAAATTATATGATTAACTGTTGATGGCATATGTTTTTTAAAATATAAATTTCATATTTAAATAATTTAATATAGATTACTAAGTGTGGGCCTGGACCAGGTTTAGCCACCCACTGAGGACTCTATCCCTGCTGGCAACTATACAGTCTCCAGAGAGTCATTACATTCACCCCAGCACAAGGAAGTGGATGATGAACTAAGACTAAAAACAACTGAAAACCAAAGACTTTATTGTTCAGGAAAAAAGGGTGGTGTTCATAGAATCAAAAAGTACAAGGGAGTGATGTTTCTCATAGAGGCTGTAACAGTGACTAGTGCCCTCTTCTGGTTCCTTAGGCAGTTGCAGCTGATATTCCGCCACTGACATTTTTCTTTGCAGCCAGTACTGGGAGAAGCACTGGATGGGGAGAGACTGTGTTCTTTATACAAAGATAGAAAAAAAGGAGGAGTGATGAATTTAGGAGATTCCTCTGAAGAGTACATTTGGTTCAGCATCACCATAAACAATTCTGAGGAGAAAAGACAAATTGTGATTCTCAACCATGTCTGAACAAAAGCATCCTGTGGCACCTTAAACAATCTCAAATTTATTGCAGCTTTGGGGGCTTGGGTTACGGGGATCAAGTCCACTTCATTATATCTGAAAATGTGGTTAATCTCTTTGGTTATCTGGCTTGGCTTCTTTAGCAAACCTGAATCAGTTGCCTCAATGGCTTTCTGGCCTCTCAGTAATAATTTCCCCCTTGGGACCTTCTTCTTTTTGTATCCCTGTGTATTTATACATATCTGCCCACTGAATATAACTCTTCATGCATTTGATGAAGTGGGATCAGGCTCATGAAAGGCTGTTTCGCAGCAAAATCATTAATTTGTCAGGTGCCACAAGACTGTTGTTCTGATTGCAGCAAAGAACCCTGGCTATCTCTCTGGAAAATGTCAAACGGGCTGCGTCCACACACACTAAACAATCCAGTTTCAATCCACTTTCAGTGCACTTTCCAACTGGATTTTACTGTGTGAACTGGCAAAATCCAGTTGGAAAGTTCATTGAAAGTGGATTAAAGGTGCGTTATTTAGTGTGTGTGATTGCAGCCAGGTACACAAATAACAAAGTTTAATCTGGTTTCCTTTCACATTTTAATAGTGAAAGTTCACATCTGCTTTATGCAATATTTTGTCTACACAGTTGCAGAGGGAAAAACATGGAAAATGTATGGTCATGTGTACCACTTTTGTGAATTGTTTTGCTATATGGAGACCTTTTTGGAAGACGCAGCAGCACCAGCAGCACCAGCAAAAAAGCATCCTAGATATCCAAGGACAGTGTGAGGAAATGGGTCAGTACTGCGCAGGTTGCAGGGAAGGAACTGTTATTTGAGGATCAAAAAGCAGCACACATCAGTCCACCTAAGGAACCACACTTGCAAGAATGACACCTACTTCTTGAGATCAGCTCAGCCAGCCATGATGTGTTTGACAAAGGCTGTGGAAGTGAAGGGAGACAGCGGTTAGGAAATTATAATAACCTACCCACTTCCAGTTTGATTCACACAGTATTTCAAGATGGCAGCTGCCCCTAAATGTTTTATGTCTCTTTTCCAGTGAGCATCTACTGCTGTGGGCCATTGTGGTAACAACTTGTGTGACAAAAAACAAAAAGGCTCTTCTATGGCCCATTTTCTTTGGGGATTTTTAACCCCTTTCCCTTTGGAACAATTAGGACTTACCAGACATTTGACATTCATGGTTTCTGTCACCAACACAATTGACCTGGGTTCAAATTCTAGCTCAGCTCAAAGATGCACTTGGGAACTGCCTCATACCTCATACCCCAACCTTGCAGCAAGTACAACTAGTATCACCCCATTTTCTTTTGAGAAAGGGAAATACTGTTACTAGAATCAGACTGAACCCAACACTCTACTGTCCTCAGTGAGAGTTTCTGATATCTAGAGTACCAGACCATGCCATTTATGATGGATATAGTCTCATGTTCTTTTCCACTATACCTGTACTGGTTTTATTATTAATTGGATATTTTATTTCTGTTTTCAGCAGCTTTTTGTTACCATTCTTTTTACAGCTGTTGCATTATGAATTGTGGTTTTCTGGTTTCATTATATTTTAGTATATATGCATATATTGGGAGCTTTTGACCTCAGAGTGGCAGGTTTAAAAATCACTTGTCCTCACCTTCATAGTTAATGCAGCCATTGGCATCTTCATGTCCAGCTAATAGGCTGTCCACTTCCTCTTCAGTCATTTTCTCACCTGAAAAACCAGAAAAAGGAGTGTTTCCCACACAGCATATGAACACTTTCCCACTTCTCTCTTCACATTGCAAAAAGGCTTAGAATTAAGAGGAATTAGTAGATTTTGCCAATAAACCATTCTAATGTTATTACATTATAGCACAATAGCGATTACCAATTTTTTAACACTCTTAAAAAAAGTCCTCCACTGGCATGGTGGGGAGAACCAAGCTAGAATATTGTCAGGTAGCCCTGTCACAGTTCTGGAATGTGGAGGGGTACCCTCCCTTCCGTTCTCAGCTCTATCCTGCTCAGCTACTGTGTGCTATCTTATGCTTGACCCTGTAGATGTTCCAGCTGCTGTTTCCACAGTTGGGAAAGCTAACAGCTTTTCTGCTATGCCCGCTTACTTTGCCGTGTGCGAGTTATATCTATTGGCTCATGCTTACAGGGGGAATGTTTGATTTCACTGTAAGTCAGAGGCCCTATTACTGACGGCCATTTCTGACATAAACTGTACACGTGTTCTTTAGTACTGGATCCACTAATAAACAGTTATCTTCTTATGAAGCCCTGTGTGGTGTGACCTGACTAAGGAGCCAGCTCCCATCTGATAGTCTATCGACTCACACTATACTGGCTGTTTAATTACTTCTTCAGTGGCTTAGCATTCCCACACAGTACTGTTCAAAGATGGAGTGATCATGTACCACTTTACAAAAAACGGTGCAAGGAGGGACAAAGCTAGTTCTCTGTTTTGTTAACCTTTAATGTTTTTTTTAAAATTTAATCCTTTGCAGGTTCTATACAGCAGTTCTCCATACTGCATACCCCCTCTGAAATAAATATACAGAGGCAAAGAATTGGGTATACCAATTATCTCTGCAGCAGCCTCTGAGGCCAGAATACTTTCTTCAATTCCATTCTATAGAGAAAATGATATTATACATTGACAAGTGGGGGACCTGCAAGGAGTGCTTCCATGGCAGAGTGGTGATTCGAACCTGGATCTCACAGATCCTAGTCTGAAACTGTAACTACTACATCACACTGGATTTTGTGGTGTGGCTGTGGTTGAACAGTAGGCAAGCAGCCAGTCCTGGGGTAAGTCATGCAAGTCATGTGGTAACAAGTCACCAGTGATTACTTCCAGACTTGACCCTGATGAGTCCTCGCTCATAGGTCAAAACAGCCCTGGACGTTGCAGGTGGGCAATTCTCTGTGGACTGCGGTTTTCACCAATGGCGGCGTTGGCCCAGGGAGAGAGGGGTGTTTAAAAAAAAAAAAAAAAAGCAACCCCCCCCCCACAGCCCTGGAAAAGGCCCTGCCCCCTTCCAGTCTTTTAGTGACAGAAACCAACCCTGGAACACTGGCAAAACTGTTGTGGTTGTCTAGCAACACCCACTGAGGGCATCCATTTCTTAAAGCTACAGGAACTCATTTTATCATTTTGGTTTTTTCCTAAGCTCCCTATTTTTTTGATATTTCGTTTTTTCCTGCAAACCTGAGTAGTTTTCCAGATTTTTAGAAAGATCTGTATTGTCCATTCACAGCTGAAATCTCCAGATTTAAGTATCCTCAGATTTGGCTGAGTTGAGAATTAGACATACTGACAAGTGGAAAACCGCAAGGACTTGCGGGATAAATTTCTGTCTCCCCACTGATTCCTTTTTTCCTGTCCTCGATAGTCCCCCTTTCCTGCCTCCTCTCCATCCACCAGCCACCCTACCTTGAATTGAAGGAAGGAGGAAGAGGCAGCCTACCTAACTAGTTGGCCAAGTGCTGCTTTCCCGCTGCTTCCCTTGTCTTGCGCAGACTGGGCACTTACCTCCCTCTCCTTGCCTGGGGTGGCTGGACTGAGCTGGGCATCACTTTCTGCCTCACCTTGGGCTCAGCCAGGTGCTGCGCTCTGCCTCACCTTGCACTAGGCTCCGTTGAGCTACGTGCCGCCCTTGGGCTCATCTGGGCACTGTAGTCCGTTTTGCCCTGCATTGGGGTCGGCCAGGCACTGCCATCGGTCACACCTTGCCTCCAGCACCACCTCTACTTTGCCTCATGTGGGGCTCAGCCAGGTACTGCCATCTCCCTCGCCTCATGCGGGGCTCATCTAGACACTAATGTCTGCTTTGCCTTGCTCAGGACTTGGCCAGGTGCCAGTCTCCCCCACATCTGTGGGTGCACCTCATGCAGAGCTGGGCCGGGTGCGGCTGTCTGCTGTGCCTCACCTCACGCAGGGCTCGGGTGGGTGCTGCCATGTGCCTCTCTTCACCTTGCACAGGGCCTGCCTGGGCCAGATGCTGCCATCTGCCTTTTGCTTCATTTGGGGCTTGGGTGGGCTGAGTGTCAGTGTCTGCCTTGCTTCATATGAGTTGAGCCAAGTGCCCTCACCTCCCCCATCTTGCCTCTTGTGTGGGGCTCCGGCAGGTTGGACACCACCTTTCCCGCCTAGTGCTAGGTGTGGGTGGGTTGGGCTCAGGCCTTCTGTCAGAAAGGGTGGCTGGTCCATGTGGAGCGGGGAGGCCAATCTTGGCCCTGCCTCTGAGGTAAGTTTGGCTAAGAATGTATACTGGGCACAAGGTCACCCAGTGCGTTTCCAGGGCCGAATAGGGATTTGAGGTCATAGTGTGAAACTGTAATCACTATACCACACTGGCTTTTGTGGGGTGGCTGCTTTTGAACATTAGCAAGCAGCCAGGCCTGGGTCAGTTATGCAAGTCATGTGGTACCAAGTTGCCCCAATAAGTCCTTCCTCAAAGTCCAAAACAGACCTGAAAGTGGCCCTGTCCCTTTCCCCTGCCTCCTACTGACAGAAACCAAGTCTGTTGTGGTTGCCTAACAATGGCCACTGAGGGCATCTGTTTTTTAAAGCTACAGGCACTCCTTTTGTCATTTTGGAGCTTTATAGCCTCCCCTATTTTGTTTTTGTTTTTAGATTTTTCTGCAAGCTGGGGCTATTTTTCAGTTTTGCTTCAAATTCTTTCTTGTCTAGGGTTGCCAGGTCTCTCTGGCGAGGGGATTAGGGGGGCGTTCCGGGGGTGGGCGAGCCAAGCACCCAGGGTCTTTTTGTGAGCCAAGCATACAGCCCACAACCACCCTCTCCCTCCCCTCTGCAAGATTTAAAGGGCCCTCCACCTGATTGGTGGGCCCTGGATCAGCTGGAAGGCCCTTTAAATCTCTCAGGAGAGAATGGAGAGGGGTGGCTGTGGGTGGTCAGGCTTGGGAGCAGGGCTTGGGGGTGGAGCTTCCCCGCCAGCCAGCTGGCCGGTGGCGGGTTGAAGCATAAAAAATGGGGAAACACTCACCCGGACTGGGGGTCTGGCAACCCTAGCCCTTCCCCCTCAATTTTACTTGGCCCCACTGCTGGACCTCCCGATGGCACCTAGTATTTTTGGCCACTGTTTGACAGAGTGTTGGACTGGATGGGCCATTGGCCTGATCCAACATTGGCTTCTCTTATGTTCTTATACTTATAGAAACCAATTATGGAATGCTGTGGTTGCCTAGCAGTGACCACTGTGGGCATCCATTTCTTAAAGTTACAGGCATTTTTTAAATTGTTATGGGGTTTGTAAAACCCACAATGTACTTTTTTTTTAGATTTCAGATTTTTCTGCAAACCTGGGGTGTGTTTCAGGTTTGTAGAAAGATCTATTGTGTCTGTTCACAGCTGCAATCTCCATATTTAAGTATACTCAGATTTGGCCTTCTTCAATATTAGAATATGTACAAGTGGGTCCCCTGGAGGAAATGGCTGCTTTGCAGGGTGGAGTCCATGGCATTATATCCTTCTGAGGTCCCTGCCCTCCTCAATCCCCACTCTCCCCAGGCTGTCTTAAGCTTTCCCTCTCCCCCCAGGAGCTTCTTCCCAAGAAAACTGTGGATCAGTTTTGTGGTGCCAGCCACTGGGCCAGGCCCATTTGCATGGTAGGGAACTCTCAAGGACTTGTGGGGTGGCATCTCACTTCCCCCTCTATTCCCCTCCCCACACTATTTCCTCTTTCCCTCCCCCTGGCAACCCCCATATCCTCTCCCCTTTATTTGCCTCATTCTCTCCTCCTCAGCCGTTCACCAGCCTACCTTTTATTTGTCTCCCATCTTCAGCTATATTTATTATTCATTTACTTCATTTATACTACAACTTTCTCCATGGTGGGGACCAAAGCAGCCTACATATTCTCCTCTCCTCCTTTTTATTGACACAACAACCTTGTGAGGTAGATTAGACTAAAAGTATGTGAGTGGTCCAAAATCAGGCAGTGAGCTTCTGCAGCAAGACGAGAATTTGGACCTGGCTCTTCCAGACCCTACTCTGAATTACAACTGCTGTACCACACTGGGATTCATAGGGTGGTTGCTGTTGAACAGTAGCAAGCTGCCAGGCCTAGCTGAGTCATACAGGTTGGATGGCATCAGGATACCCAGAGGCTGCTGCCAGGCCTAGGATTGCCAACCTCCAAGTGGGACCTGGAGATCTCCTAGAATTACAAATGAATCCCAGATGTCAGAGATCTGCCTTCTTGGAGTAAATGGCTGCTTCGGAGGGTGGAGTCCCTGGCATTATATCCAACTGAGGCTTCTCCCCTCCTTAAATCTTGGCCTCCCAGTCTCCACCACAAAATTTCCAGGAACTTCCCAGCGAGTCTTCCTTCGAAGGCCAAAATAGGCCTGGAAAGGGCTCTGCATATAGGGGGGGTGGCTCTGCCCCCTCCCTCTTCCTTTTACTGCCAGAACCAAGCTTGGAATGCTGTGGTTGCCTAGCAACAGCCACTTAGGGAAGCTGTTGCTTTAAGCTACAGGTGGTCTGTTGATCATTTTTTTTGGGGGGTTAAAGCCCCCCATTAAAAAAAATTCATATTTTTCTTCAAACCTGGGGCATTTTCCAGGTTTGCACAACGATCTGTCTTGCCCCTTTACAGCTCCAGTCACCAGATTTAAGTATATTCAGATTTGGCTGACTTAGCTAATAGAATATACAAGTGGAGACCTGCAAGATACTTGTGGGAAGGGGGCATTCCCTTGCTTTTGCTTCTTTCCCTCTCCCCCTTCTCTGTCAATGTTACCCCCTCTTTCTGCCCCCTCCCTTATCTATCAATCTTCTCACACCCCACTTCTCCTCTCTCCTTCCCCCCTTTCTTTCTCCCCCACCCCCTTCTCTGGCAATCCTCTCTCATCCCCCCCCCTTTCTCCCTTCTCCCCTAGTGTTTCAATCTCCCCTTTTCTTATCCTCTGATCTTCTTAATCTCCCCCTCCCTTGGGAGCTGCAGTGCGGACCCTGGGAGCAGCAGCAGCCCCAGGAGCTGCTGCACAGGCCGCAGGGCCCCCGGGGAGTCCTGCCAGCAGGGGCAGCCTATCAGGAGGTGTGTCATCTAGTAAGTACTCTGCATGTACACAGACAACATTGTTTTTGGGGTGAGTTAAACCCCCCAGTGTATTTTTTAAAGTGTTAAGATTTTTCTGCAAAACTCTCATGTTTTTCAGCATGGGCCAGATCTGCAGATTTAGATATCTCCAGACTGGCACACACTTGGGGAAAATATAAATCTGGATAATCATATGATGGTGATACTAGAATATGGGGAAGAAATTAGGGTTTTCAAAATAGCTGGAAGGAAATAACTTTCTGGACAGTAATGTGCCCAAAGCCATCCAGATGTTTTAGGACTGACAGCTCTTTCCTTCCTTTCCTTTCATACCCTTAGAAGATCATTAATTCACAGATCTTGAGCAGCAGAAGATACATCTTCTTTTTCTTTTCTTTTTTGATGCAAGGGCTAAAAGGACTGAGACAAACTATGCAGATGCTAGAGTAAACTTGGGGTCCTTATTGCTGAGCAAAAGAGCCAGGGTTTCCAGAGGGTAGGGAAATGGTTGGTTAATTAAAGGCTTAATCTAGTGATCCATTATATTCTCAAATAACCTGAATTCAAACAGGGTGTGGAAGGTTGCAAGCTCTGGTTTCGGAAATATCTCGAGATTTTGAGGGTGGGGTTTGGAGAGGAGAGGAGGGGGACCTCAGCCAGGGTCTCTTGGTCTCCAGGATATGCTGGCAGGGGGTGGGAGGGAGCCTTCCAGGACTGGGGTGGGGCTCCACCTCCAAACAGTGATGTTGCATGGTGACGTTCCTGACACAGTGATGTCATGCAGAAGTGAAATCATCATGTTGGGGATGCTGCATGGAGATGCTCTGGTTTGAGGGCGAAACTCTATGGTAAAACTGGGGTCAAACCATAGAGTTTTGCCCTCAGACCAGAGTGTCACCATGCGATGTCCCCAGTGTGATGCCGTCATTTCTGCATGACGTCATCACATCAGGGACATCACCACATGACATTGCTGTTTGGGGATGAGGTTTCCCACACCAGCCAGCTGGCCAGCAACAAGCAGATGCCCCCAAAAATGGGGGATTCCCCACCCCCACCTGCAGAATGGGAACCCTGGCTCAGCAGCGTATAATGCCATCAAGTCCACCCTCCAAAGCAGCCACTTTCTTCATGGGAACTGATTTTGGTTGTCTGAAGATCAGTTGTAATAGTGGGAGATCTCCAGGTGCCACCTAGAGATGGGAAATCCCACTTACAAATGATCTTCTTTCAAATGAGAACTCAGTGTAGCACTGCCCATTGGGCCCCATCAGCTATTTTAATGGCTTTCCAGTTTGTGTCAACTGAGGGAGACAGATGGAATGGGTAGGAAAGAGACCCCTCTGCTCGTTTGAGATCTGGGGTTTGGCAGGTCTTTCCTCATAGCCAATGAGTTCCAAACACTTCTCAGACCTTGTAAAGCCAAACTGGTGGAGAAATCCTCTTCCTTCACTTGCCAGGAATCAGAACTTACCCAGGGTAGCCAGAACATGGCGCAATTCTGCCCCCATGATGGTGCCATTTCCCTCTTTGTCAAAGACCCTGAGCCCTTCCACATAGTCTTCATAGGTGCCTTGGTCTTTGTTCTTGGCAATAGTTTGCAACATGGGCAGGAACTCTTCAAACTCCACCCGCTTAGACTTCAGTTCTAAATGGAAGCGGGAGAATGTCATATGTGCAAAGGGAGAAGAAACAGTGCCACATTCTTTTCCTCACAGTCCCTACAATACTTTCAGTTTCATATCAGCTGTACAAAGGGTTGCAAAAGAATGTCATGTCCCTTTAACAGAGGCCTAATGTGTGGAAATAGCCAGCTGAAGCTTTTTGCTTCAGTGGGTAAATAATATCACCTAGCAAATAACATCCTACTAAGTCTCTATTAAACGGACATGACATTTTTTCTCCAGGTGGATAGCAACCCTGGAATTTGAAAGTGCAGAAGCGGGAAGCTGCATCTTACGCCTTGAAAATGACAAGATTCTAAGCCCCTGTGGTTTCAGAGTAAAAGACAGGATCAGAGGAAGAACTGGGCAAGGCTTCAGAAGTTTTCATGCATGAGGTTTAAATCCACTTTTGCTGCAATGTAGATAGCTTGCTTCTGAGCAGTGGCCTTTTAAAACTTCTGAAGGACCTTTTTTCTGTGAACAAGCACAAATGGCACTGAAATGACCAATACTACTGTACTGTTATAGTTAACAATATTAACATTAAATAGTGGTGAAGCTTGTTGTATCTTAGTTTTATTTTTTTCCCCTCCAGCAGTTTGCAGCATTATGATTCAGGACGATGCACTCTGTGTTCAGAAGCAGCTGGTTATAGGAGCTCAGCTCAAAAGACAAGTAGAATCATGATAAACAGTTTGCTGTTGATTGCGCCAGTGTAAGCTTTCCCCTGAATCCTCCAGCTGATTTTCATAAATAAATAGTTCCTGGGTAAGCACAACATGTCTCAGATTTTCTCTGCTGTTTGCACAACACATTAAAACTCAAAGACAAATTAAAGCTTGCATCTGGAAGTGCTCTGTCAGTAACCAGGAGACGTATTTTATGTGCCTTGCACAGCTTCCGACTTCTCAGCCCTTCGGCCTGTGTCTTGAAGACCATTTAGCTCCAATTGTGACACCATCCTTTTCCTTCTGTTATTCAGCCCTTTTGAACTCCAAGTCATTTGCTGTGCTGCCCTCTATGTGTTTTCTCAAATCTCAGTTTATTCAGTGGGGCTTGGACCAGTGTACGAATGCATAGGACTGCTTCCTTAAGAATTTAAAACTTAGAAGCAGACTAAATTATGCATATCTATTTCACTTCCAACATTAATTTTGTAATGTATTCAATAAGCTGCCATTGAATGCATAATGTGTTAGGAAAACATCTAATTGAAATGCTATGTTAAGCTTTGTCCTGGGCTAGGATCCAAATACATCCAATCATATTGCTAGCCCAGGAAGCACTTAACCAATCACTATCAACAAGCTCCCTGAGCAGGAACGTCCGTGATTGGTCCTTATGCATACAACCTTATTGGTTGGTTGGTAACTGTACAGTAGGTGTGGCTACATTAGCTGGGAGAGTTTAAAAGCAGGACAGCTGCAATGTAAAAGCTGTTCTGGCTATCAGATGTTGATCCGTGTTGGAGTTGTGTTTGAGTTGATGAATAAAGCTGAATCTTTGCTGAATCGCTCTCTGACTACTTTGTTAAGCGAGCGACTTAACAAATTTAGTGTGCATGATTTAGGTTATTTGCACAGAGCAGACTACTCACTGCTCTGAACATAAACCTATCCTCCCAGACCCTGGCAAATGCAAATAATACTCAAGGGTTGTTTCCACAGGGAGTTATTGCTCTGCCTTGCCTCCTGAAGTACTATGGTTCTTCCGCACAACTTAATTGTCTGGTTGTCTCCCTTCCCGGTTTTCCCTGAATCTCCTGTGACTTTTCACAGGTCTGCCTCTAAAAGATTCTACCGAAGGTGGTTGAGGAAAGTGTGGAATCGCATCCAGTGCCACAATCAGTGCTATTTCCCCTCCCACCTGCTATTCTCCCTCCCCGCAGCGGGCTTTCCCTGTTTTTCAAAAATTATCAGCAGAAAACAAACTACTGATCAAAAAACCTGGCAACAAGCCCGCAGGAGGCGAGGCAACTGGGGAGGGGGAACAGGACAGGAGGAGAAATAATGGGGAATCTTTAAAGAGAAACGGAAAGTGACCTTTTCTTAAATGAAAGCAAAATACCCTTTTGTAATCCCCTAAATCTGGAACCTGCAATTCTGATACCATGCCTGTCCTTGTATACGTGACCGCAGAGGCAACTTACCATCTTGCTTGGGGTGTCCCAGCACTTTCATGATATCAGCATTAGTGGGATTTTGGCCAAGGGCCCTCATCACGTCTCCACACTGGCTTAACTGGATTTTGCCATCACCAACTCGGTCAAAGAGCCCAAAGGCCTCCTTGTAATCTGTGGAGATCAGATCAAACGCACAATACGGTGAAGTTGTGGAACTGGCAAGCAGTGGGGGGCCCTGGGGCTTTGGGGGATAAAATGTCAAGCTTGTCATGCCGGCTGTCAACTAGACGATTAACTAGACACCATCATCTGTGACGTCTGTTTAAACTGCCCGTTTTCTAATATCTATGGCCAATATGAACACAAGAGAGGCCATTTCCTACCCAAGCTCAAGAGGATCTCAGTGACCCTTCCAAAGAAACATCATCTTGCTCACTGAAGAGGTTTACTTTCTGAGGAATTCACTTTTTATATTTAGAGATCACCTCTAATCCCATAGCGAGCCTGGGTAGTATGCAGGCATTGCTGTTCAGACCCAGGGTGGGCCCCAACAGAGTGTGGCAAACGGGTACATTTTACTAGGGCCCGTGTCGTTTTTGCAGGGCAGGGAACCCTGGGCTGCAAGGTCGTTATCATTATACAATCTAGTTAGGACATCTCAAAAATAAAATGTACATTTTAATTTTTTTACTCATGATATATGTATGTGTCAAAACTGGGGAAAGGGAACTCTGTTAGAAGTTTATACAAGGTCCAGCTCACTGCTCTATGAAGATGAATGCTCTGGCAGCTTTCCATGGTCTTAGGTGGAGGTTCATTTCCTTTCATCACTGCTACTTATATAACTGAAGATAACAGGGATTGAACCTGGGATCTTCTGAATGCATAGCATATGCTCTAACCATAGACCTACAGAGAGCTATACCCAAACCCATGCTCCTCTTTCAGTTGAGCAAATGGAGCATTTCCTTCCACTTGCTGTTGAAGGTTTCAGTGGAATGTCTCTTCCTCCTGTTCACATCAAATTAAATTTTATTTATTTACTTTATTTATAGTTTGCCTTTCTCACTGGGATTCAAGGTGGATTACAGGATATAAAACTGCAGTCAGATAGCATAAAACAACTAGTGAACAATTCAATTGGACTAGGATTACAGAATCAGAGAACAATGCTAACAACAAACTATGCAAAACAGATAAAATTCCTAGGGAGTAAGACCTAATGAGCTTGGTGAGACTTTCTGTATAAACATGTCATAG
>NW_015174272.1:1910023-1928403 GCF_001447785.1 Gekko japonicus | reverse complement strand
GGGATTCCTGTACATGTAATTATAGTAGGGGTGAGTGTGACATAGCGGTTAGTGTATCTGGGTAGGATTGGACAGGCCTGGGTTCAAAGATCCATTCAGCCACAAAACTCACTGGATGACCTTAGGCTACACTCTCTCTCAGCTTTACTGTGTATACATCAGCTCTATGAATGGTAAGATAAAAAAGAATAGCTGGAAAAAAGACAAGGTGATTACTGTGAATGGAGAATTGTAGCAGGATAGTTGCATTAGTATGCTAGTACTCTCCAAAGCCATATCTACCTGGGATGGGCATGAACTGGGAAAAATGGAGGTTCGTGGTTCAGGGTTTTCACACACCACGAACCACGAACTTCCACAAACGTCTCCATTCCACAAACTGGTTTGTGGTTCGGGAAGTTTGTTGGGCTGCAGCCCCACCTGGAAGTGAGCTCTGAAGGCCTTTATAGGCCCAACCTGGAAGCAAGTAAATGCCTTTGGAGCTCACTCGGGTCCCAGGTGCTGGGCTCTGACAGTATTTAAATGCCCGCGGAGCTCATTTCCAGTTGGGCTGCCAACTGGAAAGTAAGTTCCGAGGGTATTTAAATGCTGTCCGAACCCTCCCATGAACCTCATGAACCTCCATAGATGTTCATGGGTGGATCATGGGAGGCAGTTCTCCTGAACTGGCCTGGTTCATGCTTGAACCGCGGTTTGTTTATGGGTTCACGCCCATCCCTAATATCTATGTTACATATATAAACCAGTTTCCAAGCATAATAAGAGTTATTGCTCCAAATCAAGCAGCCTGTAATCCATTTCTCATGAGAGAAGCTGTTTTTTTTTACTGTTCTGTGAAAACCCTTGTGTAAAAGCCATTACAGTAAAAAAACCAGTTTTAGAAGCACAAGTTTATAGTGTGGAGGCATTTTAACAGAAGGCAGCTCACTACAACTACAGTTTCCTAAATTCCTGCAAGAAAGTTTTACAGCTTTCATAAAGGAGCAGTGGTGGTGAAAAAGAAACCAAAAAATGGCAGTTGGCTGATGGCATGATGTCCAGGTTTTCCCCCGGAAGTGATGTTGGACCTCTCTAGCAGGGCCGGCCAGAGGTTTTTTCGCGCCCTAGGCAGGGCTAGCTTGTGGTGCCCGCCTCCCCAGGCGAGCTTGTCCAGGGGACCCCGGCACGCTCCCTCAGCCCCTGCCGAGCAGAGGTGCCGCAAGAGCCTGGCTGGGTGCAGTTTTAGAAGCACAAGTTTATAGTGTGGAGGCATTTTAACAGAAGGCAGCTCACTACAACTACAGTTTCCTAAATTCCTGCAAGAAAGTTTTACAGCTTCCATAAAGGAGCAGTGGTGGTGAAAAATAAACCAAAAAATGGCAGTTGGCTGATGGCATGATGTCCAGGTTTTCCCCAGAAGTGATGTTGGTCCTCTCTAGGAATTGCTAGAAACATCACTTCCAGGGTAAACCTGGAAATGATGTAATAATGTTCTGCCGGAGCGGGGGGGGCCTCCCGACTGGCGTCTGGTGTGCACGCGCAAAGCACGCGTGCACACCGCATGCACGTCACCCAGAAGGGACGTGATGACGGCAGGCACGCTGGGGGCGGGACCATGGATCCATACAAGGGAAAACCATAGAGTTTTCCCTCGGATTGCCGTAGCCCCGCCCCCAGCGTGCCCGGCGTGCTCGCGTCAATTCCGGGTGACGCGCACGTCAGGGTGGAGTTCCCCCAGGGGCCCGATCCAGTGGCGGCAGGGAACGGGCCTCTGGGGCGGGGGTTTCCCCGCCCCCCGGGGGGACTTGGGAAGCCTACTGGACTGGGAAACAATAAAATCTTTCCTTAGGAGTATTTATTTATTTAAAATATTTATTTATTTAAAACATTTATTAGCCACCTTTCTTCCTTACAGAGCTCAAGGTAGCTTACACTGCCGATAAAACACATTGGATAAAATGCAGTAAAAACATAAAACCAAAATTTGAAACCACTACTCAGGATTGCTACTAAACTTAACCAAATGCAGTCCTAAAGAAAACTGTCTTCAACTACCTTCTAAAGATCAAAAACCCCAGGGAGGAGGTTCCATAGCTGTGGGGCTGCTACTGAAAAGGCCCTCTCTCATGTGCCCATAAAACAAACTTCTTCGATTGGTGGGACACTCAGGAGGGCCTCTCCCTGTGATCTTAATTCCTGGGCAGGACCATACGGGAGAAGAGAGTCCTTCAGATACCCTGGTCCCAAGCCAACTAGGGTTTTAAAGTTCAGTGTAGTAATTGCTGTAATATCGTGGTCACATGCTCCTGATAGCTGGTCCTGACCAGCAGTCTAGCTGCAGTGTTCTGAATTAGGTTCAGCCTCCAAACACTCTTCAAGCAGAGCGCATTGCAATAGTCCAGTCTGGATGTAACTAAGGCATGGCTCACCGTGGCTAGTTCTGATTGACCCAGGAATGGACATGGATTAATGCGGCCTTATCTGACTGACACCGTTGACACACCAGCTGAAGCTGGGTAAAAGCACTCTGGTTTTTCTAAGTTGACTGCTGTGTCAAGTAGCACTCCCAGGCTGCAAACCTGGCTTTTAAAAAGGAGTGTAATCCCAACCAAGACAGGAGAGATCTCAAGCCTCAGTTCTGCCTTTCTGCTAACCCAGAGAACCAGTGTCTTGTCAGGATTAAGTTTTACCTTGTTCACCCTCACCCAACCCATTACTGACTCCAAACATTGGTTCAGAACACCAACAGCATCCTTGGAATTAGGTGGAAAAGAAAGCTGGAGCTGGGTATCATCCACATATTGGTAACACTGCAGTCCAAACCTCCTGATGACCTCTCACAGTGGCTTCACATAGATATTATATAGCATGGGGGGTAAGATGGAACCTTGCAGCACCCCAGATGTCAATGGCCATGGGGCAGAGCAGGAACCCCGACCCTCTGAGGCTGCCCCTCTGATAGGACTTGAACCACTGTAACACAGTGCCGCCCATTCTAGTGCCAAAAAGCAGCTTAGCAGAACTAGCAGAGTCACACTCCCCCTGTCTAGTTCTTGACAGAGGTCATCAACCAAGACATCCAAAGCAGTCCAAACCCTGGCTTGAAGCCAAATTGAAATGGGTCCAGAAAATCAGTCTCTTCCAAGAGCCCCTGGAGCTGAGAAGTAACCACCCACTCAAGCACCTTGTCCAAGAACAGAAGACTGGAGATTGGCTGGAAGTTCTCCAACATAGTAGGGCTTAGGGAGGGTTTTTTCCAAAACAGATCTAATCACTTCCTTATTGAACATGGATGGTACAACCCCCATCCTCAAGGAAGCATTTCCCATTCCCTTTACCCACTCAGCCAACCCCCCTCTGGCAACTTTTATCAGCCGGGAAAGGCAGGGATCAAGAATACATGTGGTCCATCTCATCACTCCAAGGATCTTGTCCACATCCTCAGGCTCCACAAGCTGAAAGGTATTCATATAAGTTGGACAAGCAAGTGCCATAGGTACATCCTCTAAACATGCATCCATGCCAGCATCTGACCCAAAGTGGATTTGGGTGATTTTGTCCACAAAGTAGTAAAGAGATCACAGTGAGCTGTTGTGTGGTCAGAATCTTTGGGTGATTTTGTCCACAAAGTAGTAAACAGTGAGCTGTTGTGTGGTCAGTTCCCTAGGGCTATGATATAAGAGCCCCTGAACCACACAGAAACAATGGTGGTGGAGAAATATTGCCTTTTTGCTTCCATCACCACCACTAAGTAAGCTCTAATATGGGGTCTATGCCATGTTCAATCAGCCTTTCTCCAAGTTTCCCACCAGCAGTGTTCTAGCTGTCGTCCCTCCCACTTCATTGCCTTTCTCTGAGAAACTCTGACCCAACAAGGCAAACAAAGTTTAAATTCTTGATATCATTTACAAATAAAAAAACAATGGACAATAACAAAATGAACAATATTCAAAAAGAACATAAGATGAGTTCTGTAGAATCAGACCAGTTGTCAATCTAGTCCAGCCTTCTGCTATACACATTGGCTATCCAGCTCTTCCTGATGTTACCTCTGAGCATTGTCAAGCTTCAAAAGCTTTCATGAGTGTTGGAGTATCTGCAGGTTCTCTCCCTGATGTCATGAAAGAGTTAACCTGTTTGTTTGTCTATGCTAATTGGTAGTTAGTTAGTTAGGACCTATGGGATGTCAAATAGAAGTTCCTGGGCTAGAAGGGAAGGACTATGCATAATGAACTGACAATTAGCATGGTCACTGGTCAGTTCATAGTTGGGATATGTAATCTGAGATTTTGCACATAGACATCCTCAGGGCTTCTTCTCCATTCCTTTGTTTTAGAGTTCATTGTGGTCAGAGTCTCCATCTTGGAGTCAGCATCAGCTAGAAAGATATAGCTTAGTCAGCGAGACTGTTTTATTGTTTTATT
The DNA here is from genome assembly GCF_001447785.1 of Gekko japonicus. NCBI lineage: Eukaryota > Metazoa > Chordata > Lepidosauria > Squamata > Gekkonidae > Gekko > Gekko japonicus. Next base: position 1,924,000 of record NW_015174272.1, on the reverse strand, counting down.
CCTCCATGTAAGCCTCCCTAATAGTAAACTTTATTTTAGCTAATTTACACACGTGTGTGACATTATTGTTTTTATGTGCCAACAATGAAGAATTCTGTGTTACCCCCCTTTGAAATGCCATCAGGGCAGGGGTCATTTTGTGGGGGAACGACTTGGAATGGTGTTCCGGAAGTAACAAGGCCAGGCTGGCTGGGGAAAGGAAGGCAGGGCAGCCAGGCAGACATGCCTCCTTTTCCCCCTGAGCCTCTCCGCTTTTGCAGAGACACTCAGGGATTTAAATGCCTTTATTTCCCTTCTCCATTAGGGAAGGGAAAGAAGGGCATTTTAAATAGCTTCCTCAAACAATTCAGGAAGGCCCTCACCCTGAAGCAGGGGTCATTTCATAGAAAAGAGGTGCAGAAGCTCAATTGCACAAATCATTTGCATATGCCACACCCCCTGACAAAGGGCAGGGTTCCCTACCTCCTATGATGACGTTCACTGTCTTTGGGGTCCCGCACAGCAACGGCAGCTGCTGCCTCCCACCCAGAAGGTGAGATTTATTTGATTTTTTTTTAACGTCAGCCCCATTGGTCCCCCCTCACTGAAAATTTTCTAGCTACAGGCCTGCACAAACATTATGCTTCCTGGGCTCTTCTGAAGCACCCCTCACTAGAATTGGCACATTTTAAATTGGTCCCTCTAGCTGCCAGCTTAATCTGCAGCAACTACCAGGTGATATGATTTACCTCCACATCAGTGAAAAGTTTCACCTGCCCATTTCCACAGATTAAGCCTCTGTTAAAGGGACAGGACATTTTTTTTCCTGGCCAGCTGACAATCCTGTCTCTCTCACTCCAGTGAAGAGGAGGAAATCCAGGCCTGGTTCTTTGCTTAGGGGGAAAAGATGCTTTGGGAAAGTAACAAAGAGGCAGCAGGATACACATTGTCAGGTGTCAGGACACCCTTAGGTACCACATTAGGGATCACTGGCTCATGCTGTTAGGCCAGAACTAAGTATACCTGGACATCTCACATATTATTAAAAGTGTGGCATAATGTTATTTCACTCAGAGTTGCTCCCAAGCGTAGGATATGGAAGTGAGGATCTATTATCATGCTATTACTGTCATGCTAATACTGACTTCTATTACTATGTATTATGGAGGAGGAGATCTGGAGTTTGTTCTGTCAGAACCAGACATGCAACGATTATGACAACTATGTCTGGCCTTGAGAGCTTTGGGGAAATAATAACAAAGAAATGCCAAATGCACACAAAACAGAAGTTTAGTTAGATATGAGTTCTATGGTGAATCACAGAGAAGTTTGCCTACAGGCTGTGCTAAAGGCAACGAACACACCCATGTGCAGGGCTCTAGTCGGGGGGGAGCTCTCAGGTACGGAGCTCCGGAAGAGAACCTCTAGGGGGCGGGGCGGTCATGTGGTGAAGCCCCGCCCCCTTCTTTACCCCGCCCTCTGCTTCGATCCTCATTCCGTTTGGGAATGAGGATGAAGCAGGAGGGTAAGTAGCCGGGCCTTCTGACACACTTCCGGTGATGTCAGGGAGTGTGGCCTTCTGTCACGTCCGGTGATGTCAGGGGGCATGGCATATGCAAATAAGTTATGCTAATGAGTTATGCTAATGAGCTCCGGCAGCTCTTTTTCTACAACAAGACCCCTGCCCATGTGTAAAGTCTGGGAAAGCCATTGGCTGATCATAAGAAATGGACTTACCTTCCAGCTGCTCCTTAGTGAATTCAATCTGGAAAAAGGAAAGAAAGTGATTGGAGGTTATGAAAATCACTGGAAATGAATGACAGTTCTTGAAATGGGATGTACCAAGAAGACATAGTTAACTGGACTAAGCTGTGGATGGAACTGGAAAGTTATAACAAGCAGTCTTTAGGCCTTTCAGAACCCTTTTTCAGGCAGAGTTGAATGACCACAGCAGATGTTAAAACTCTCAAAAGGAATGCTAGTGGTTGTAGGCTAATGTACCATCCATCTTTTTCTCTGCATGTGTCAGTTTTGATATTTGTTCTGTCCACTTAATCTTCACCTGAAATTGTTTGAAGGACAACTTGAGTTGCTGCATGAAACCATTTTTAAACATACTTACGTAGTCCCTACGGGGTAGAAATTCACTGAAAAGAATTAAACTTGGGATTCTAAGACTACAATCCAATGTACATTTAAGTCTGAGTAAGCCCCTTGGAACACAGTAGGACTTACTTCTAATTAGTAATTAGGACTGGACAGCAGGGATATTAATCAGACCCCACAGATCAAACAAAACAGCTTGTGGGCTGTCCACTAAATTAGGTGGCCCCAAATGCACTCTTTTTATTTTCCTATATTATTTACAGTCCTTTCTTGCTTTACTCTATGAGATTTGTGACAGGCAATAATTATGGATCTCACTTACGCTCCTCTCCACAGCCTTGGGAGGTAGATGTAAATCTTGCATCCTATAGTTTGTGCCCACTTGAGCTTCCTTCATTTGTTGCAGAGGCAGTCCTCTGCTGCAAAGACCATTCCTCTTGAGCGAGGCACTTTGCAGCTCCACAACAGGAAAAGGAGGTATGAGCGGAAACAAGGTATAGGATCCAAGCCTGATAATATCTTACCAAAGACCATAAATATTTACTTATGGCTATACTGGAATTTGGAACAGTCTTAACGTTTAGCTAAAGGTCTTTGCCTTATGTTTCTATTTTGTCCAAACTATACTGTTCATAAGCCTTAATGACATATTGGTCCTTATGGGTTGGGGCAGGGCTTTTTTTGTAGAAAAAGCCCAGCAGGAACTCATTAGCATAATAGGTCACACCCAACAGCTGAAACTCATTAGCATATTAGGCCATACCCTGACACCACAGCTAATTAGCATATTAGGCAGCAGCCCCGTGTTGCCAGAAGTGTGATCATCCAGCCACACCCACCTTTTGCTTCTTATTCTGTTTACCTTGTTTGTTGTCAAAACCCAGGGCTTTTTTTTGTAGCAGGGACTCCTTTGCATGTTAGGCCACACACGCCTACTGTAGCCAATCCTAATGAGTTTCTGCTGTTGGGTGTGGCCTATTATGCTAATAAGTTCCTGCTGGGTGTGGCCAACTCAGGAGCCAGCCGGAACTCCGTTCCTGTGCGTTCCTGCCCAAAAAGAGCCCTGGGTTGGGGTATACGAAAATAATAGTGTCAAGCATGTGTTTCCTAGAGCTAGTGTGTGGTGTGATCTTGCACAAGATTGTTTTATCCTCACACAGGTGTGCTAATAATCCACCCCACAACTTTCATGCTTTCAAGTTTTGTTTCCCCCCCCCTTTTCTCTGCCCAGTTACCACTATCAGAGAAAGACGCAGACCAGACTCACATGCAGGGAGTGTGTGTGTGTGTGTGTGTGTGTGTGTGATGTGCAAGGAGGGGTGGTGGCGGCATAGCTTGTTTACCTCTTTCGTTGCTTATAGTTATGTCCAGGACTCCCAAGTATGTCTCACTCCCTAATTTCTGTATTCAAACCAATAAATTAATCCAGAGATGTCTTTTCTCTGTTCTCAGGGCTGCTGAGAGCCATCATTAGATATCCCTCGGGGGCCCCCTCACCCCCCAACCCAACTGAAACATCATGTGAAAGCAAATGACATGATTTGCCCTCCTCCATGGGCTCCCACAGGGACCAGGACCCCCAACATTCTGTCTCCCTCTAAAGCTACCAGTACTAGCCTCAAGGTGAGGCCTGGGGTTCTCCATGAATTATAATTGATCTCCATACTACAGAGATCCATTCCCCTAGAGGAAATGACAGCTTCAGAGGGCAGATTCTGTGGTATCACATCCCTGCTGATCCCTTTCCCTAACTCCACCCTCCATAGTTTTTTGTTGTTGTTCAGTCGCACAGTCGAGTCGATCCCTCCATAGTTACCACCCCCAAATCTCCAGGAATTTTCAAAATGGAGTTGGCAACCTGGTCTCCCTCCCCTGCGGTGGCCTGCAATGTTCTGTAGTAGTCTTTTTATCCTAGTGACCAATGTGTTTAATGTCTTTTCATCTTTGCTGTTTGTACTGGTTATACAACATTGCCAATTGCATTATGGATTACCAATACTGGTAGATCTGTCAGTCTTCTGGTACTTTTTTGTTTGTTTGTTTGATAACTTATGGATAGTACAACTGAACATTATCTATGTATTTTTATGCAGGGTCCCCAACAGTCAAGTTCTCCGCCATTTTAACTCCTCCGGGTTGTCATGGCGACACTGGTGACATTTGCTGTTGGGTGTTGCCCATAGGTGGCGCTGTTTCAGGCAAGCCCAGAGCAGGCTGCTTCAGTCTCGTGACTGGGGAGCTATGTTGTCAATGGAGCAGCCCTCTGCATAGAGGAGATGTTTAGTGGGGCAGTCATGCCAGTCCAGCAGGAGGTTCCTGAGAAGGGGATTTAGATCAGGTTCAAATAAGGGCTTGCTTTTTCATCTTGGTGGTCATTCTCTTTATCGGAACTCCTACCTCATTGGTTCAGGAATTTTGTCACATTAAGAGGGCATGGCTGCTCACTGAACAACCCCAATCCTCCCGCAACTTGATCTTCCTGAGCTCAGAAGGTGGCATCCCAGCACAGCAGTACTACAGAGGTAAGACTGAAATAACTGTTCCCTGAAAGAAAGGGGGGGGGGAGAGGAGGGGGGATATGCTAATCCCCCTGCTTGTGACCACCTGTCCCTGGTCCGGCTTGCCAAGAATGCAAGCCAAATACTGGGCTTTTCTGCCGACTGTTTCAGACCTGTCGTTAAAATAACAGGATCTTTTTCAATTGCTAAATTTATCTTGTCCCTCTGACCCCCTATCCTTAGCATGCTGCGCTTCTCAGACACCACTGCTGAATACAGGAGGCCCTGTTAGGATGGGAGAAATTTCTCTGCCAACAGTGCCTAGCATTTTCACAACTTCCTTGAACAGAAACCATCAATTTCTGCTAGAGTCACCATCTTTTTCTGATAACCTTCAGAGTCACTCTGTCCTTAAGCAGCTACATGACAGAAATCCAGTAGGTGTAGCCTTCCCTAGATGAACTGAGGCTGGACCTGGTGAATTTGTGGCTGCACAAAACTTCTGCCAGGAAAAATTGTGGCACTTACCATAGTTTCTGCATATTTAAGTCTTTGTTACTTTCATATGTCAAATCTGATGGGTAGGTTGACATAATAACTTGCCTTGCTGGAACAGAACAAAATCCTTCTCGTCCAGCATTTTGCTCCAACAGGCCAGCTAGATGCCTCTGGATGTACAATGCTCCAGCAGGTACAGCCTTTGAACATGGAGGTTTCACTTAGTTATCATGACTGACAGCACAGATTGCAGTCAGGAGGCCGGGTTAGCATCACAAAACTACATATCCAAAACAGCAGCTCATCATCTGCTCATTCACTGGCCTGCCCCTATGCTTCTCTTCCTTATGAGCAGAACAGATCTACAGACAGAGACAGTTCAGGATATTTAGTTTCTATCAAGGTACACCTAACACACACACACACACCCTGGGCCTGTGCTTAAGGCTGCCAAGTTTCAAACCGGTCCTTCTGACTGTCCCTTTAATATCAGTTTGATCTGCAGTAATATTTAGGTGGTGTTATTGAGCTCCATGCCATGAGAAGCTTCAACTGCCCATTTCTGCATATGAAACGTCAGGACATTTTCCCCCAGCCAGTTGGCAACCTTACCTGCACTGTCACTGAGTGTGTCTGAGCCAAGACCTTGCAGCAACAATGCTGGGGCTTGGCTTGGACCAGCTGATGGTCTTGTGGGCCCAGAGAGGAGGCCGTGCCTCCTGTGCCACAGTTGGCCGGAAGCAAGATGAGTCCGTATGTGGTGCACAGTCCGGTCTCCTTCCTCATTGTGCTACCCCAAGAAGCTACTTGGGTGGCCTTGCCTAGAGATAATAGACCCGACTGATTCAAAACTTCCTCATTCTTTTTGGTGTCACTGCAGCTTCCAAAATTATGAGACTCATTGTGGTTCTGCAGACAGAGACCAAAATCACCTACATGCTTGCTTACTTATTTAGACCTTTTGTACACCATTTTTCTCCCTAATAAGGATCCAAAGCGACTGGCACATTTATTTATTTATTTATTCATTCATTCAATTTATATCCCGCCCTTCTCGCGAGCGGGCTCAGGGTGGCTTACAGTAGTGGCACCAGTTGCCAATAAAACCGTATAAAACATATAAAACAGTACTAAAAAAATAAAACCATAAAATCATAAGGTGCTATTAGTTATCCTTAGAGTGGCGTGCTACAGATGTCCCCAACAGCTGAGTTCCAGCTCAGTGTCGTCCTGAGTCACTCGATGGAATGAGCCAGACGTTAGAGCTGAGGGCCGGGCTCTTTGATGGTAATAGTGGGGGCGGCCCCTAGTTGAAGGCCTGGTGGAAGAGCTCCATCTTTCAGGCCCTCTGCGGAACTGTAAAAGATCCCGCAGGGCCCTGATCTCTTCCGGGAGCTCGCTCCACCAGTAAGGAGCCGCCACTGAAAAGGCCCTGGCCCTCTTCGCAGTGAGCCTGGCATCCTTGGGGCCTGGGAGGGTTAACCGATTCTGGGACCCTGACCGCAGTGCTCTCTGGGGTACATGTGGGGAAAGGCGGTCCCTCAGGTATGTTGGACCCTGGCCATATAGGGCTTTAAAGGTGAGCACCAGCACCTTGAAGCGGATTCGGTATGCTATTGGCAGCCAGTGCAGGGCCTTCAGCACAGGCTGGATGTGCTCCCATCTAGGTACACCCATCAGCAGCCTGGCCGCAGCATTCTGCACTAGCTGAAGCTTCCGGATTTGCGACAAGGGCAGCCTCATGTAGAGAGCGTGTCATTTTCCTGTCCTCTTTTTCATGCTCACAACAATAACCCTGTGATGTAGGTTAGGCCGAGAGAGACTGACTGCCCCAAGGACACCCAGGGAATTCCCAAGGCAGAGTGGGGGGTTCAAACCTGGGTTCTCCAGATCCTTGTCTGACACTCTAACCCCCTGCACCTTGCTTTGCATTGTAAAGCGCAGGAAGGCTGAAATGCAATTATTAATCAAACTTCCTGTATGTCTGGCAATTAATTGATTCAGTACCAGTATTTTTATAAACTCTTTTTTTCACATGTGCAGTGGTAGGAGCACTTTATTGGGCACATGTGAATTTTGTCAGATCGTTAACTTTGATTAAGTCCCTGCTTAGCCGTGGATTCACTAGATATGGACAAGCATTCTCTCTCTTCCTTAAGGGGTTGGGGTTTTTTTCAGTCTTTTATGCCTGAAGAATATTCTTTTGAAGGTATAAAACTTGTTACACCTTTAAATGACTCCTTCTGGTAAGAGAAATCAGATTTGTTACGTTGTAGCTGGGCAAATGAATCAAAACCCATGTTCTGCCAAATTGCAAAATTGTACAAGAAGCTTTATTTACAGGGGAGGGTGAGCTTTTGCATCCCAATAGCCCCCTTTTTTAATCTAATTGACACCTGAGCTTGGAGAGATACAATGGAAACAAGCAGGCTGGATCCAACATTCCATCAGTGGGAGGCATTGGTGGATGCAAATGTTTGCCATTCTCTCCTCCATCTTTTTGGATCCAAGGAAAGTTGATTCCAGTTGCTGGATACAACCCAACAGAGTAGGGTGTTGCCAATTATTTGGTGTCCCTTGCAGATATAGATATTAATGACAGCATGCGCCTGCGTGCCTGGGTGCATACATACATACAGCCTGTCCATTCATTTCAATCCACCAAGTAATGTCAGGGGTATTGTTTTGGTTCTCACTCATTCTGACCTTCCCGCTTCGGAGAAATAACTGAATCCCTGGAAGGGATTTAGACATTTTCCTGGAAAGGATTTTACTTAGTACTGAAAACTGTCAGTAAGGTTCTCAGAGAGCCAGGGGCTTGAAAGTAGAATCCCCTCTTGAAGCTTTGGTAAGAATTATTTTGCAGGATTTTATGTTGTTTCAAAAATCTGCAAAACTTCTTTGATAATAGTAGGAGAAAAGGAAAACGTGTACACTGTGGGAAGCAAGGCTCTCTCCAAACACTCCAACTATTGTCTGTCACCGTCCTCACAGTCTTTCTGAATCACCAACATCTTTACCACCCCCTCTGTGGCTCAGGTTCAGTGGGACAGAATTATGCTCTGCATTTCCAATTTTCCAACATTCACAGACGAATATTTAGCACCTCTTCTCCTTAGCAAATTCCCACTGAGGGCTCCCATTTTGCGCTATATTTCCCCCCTCTCTTAGCCACATGTTAGTAACATATTGCAATAAAATAGCCCACCATGCTCAAATGAAGGGCTCCTTGTAGAGAATGATCTCAGCGCAGGGAAATGAACCCAACAGCCATCTCTTTACACCAACCTACTCCTTTCCCAGTGGAGGCTACGAAGGCCTGGTGTCTTGCCCCTCATTCACTCATGCCATGCCCCACTCACCACCACTTTGGAGAGGTCAACTGGAGGCTCCTTGGGTTTCTCCGGTGCTGATGGTGGTGCTGGAACTGTGTCTTGCACTTTGGCTTTGGCTGCTGCTGTTGGGGCGGCTAGCTTTCCTGCAGCAGCAGCTGGCTTAGCAGCTGGTTTGGCAGGAGGGGCTACTGGCCGCTTCACTGGGGCATCCTTCTTGGGGGGCATGTTGCTCTGTGTCTCCTATACTTGGAGAGAAGCAGAGGGGGCAGTTGGCATATGCAGGCAGGATCCCCAGCTCAGGCCGGCTCTGCCTTGTCAACTGCTTAAATAGCTCTGTGGGATACAGTGATGTCAGCCCAAGAGGAGTAGCCGGGTATGGAGAGGGAATGTGTCTAAAAATGGGAGCAGCAGTCACCTTCAGCAATGCTAGTTCCTCCCTCCATTCAAGTCCAGGAGATCTCCAAGGGCTTTGTTGCAACAAAGCATCCTTTAGCCAGCCAGCTCAGCTAAGGATATGCCTTTGAGGCACCAAGCCAGCCAGCTCAGCAGAATCTCTCTGCTACGGACCGGGTCCGAGAAACAGCAAACAAGGGTGGGGTTCATACATCTATTAAAACTCAGCCAGGCTGGATTAGCTGTTATGCTAACAAAACTACAGAGTGGAGCCCAGTCTATCTGCCATGGCACAGTTACCTGGGATTTTCCCCAACATGGAGTTTCTCCATCCTTCTCCTTGCACTGGGCTTTTGTGTAATTCTTGGCAACTCAAAACGTAAAGCATGGGGGCTGCTCCCTTATCACAAGACAATGGGAACATGCTTATCTGGAGGACGTTTTAGACCCCGAGTAGCGTGGTCAGCCAAGAACATAATGCTGAAGATTTCAGGGCCAAGGCAGTGCAAAGCTGGGTTCTGTGGGAACTGGAGAGATACTGATCCAAAGAATATTTAGATGAACTAATTGTTTGATTCTTTATGTGCAGGAAGGCTTATGTTTGAATGGGCCTGCCTCTGTGCATAGAGGGAAAAGCAGAGCTTATGGGTCAGAGAGCTTTGTGGGGCTCCAGAAAATATTTCAGCAATCCTCCCCTCCCCACCCCCACACATTTTGCTCTGATGTCACTGTACTTTTGCTTGTTAGATTGATGGGGGAAATTGATACAGAAAGAAAGGCACCACATAAAAAATCTCTAGTAACTAAGAGGCCTTCTTTCTCAACAATAGTAGAATATACATCGTTCCCAAAATTTTGTGCAGGTTTCCAAGACTTCCACTTCCTTCCAAGAACTAGCTTCAAATCTTAAGAGTTATTTTGGTTCAGAAGCCTATTTTCTTCTCCAAACTGGCTCAGTCCCCCACCTTACATCCTTCTCAACTGCCCTTAAGGCAGTGCAGACATCCTTTGGGCACCCTTCCAGACTCAGGATGCACAGAGCATGGGATTCAGTGAACTGCAACCAGTTGGCAGAAAGTCACATAACTATTGATTTATTTTACTTCTAATGCAGTTCTGTGCTGCAGCCACTAGGGGCACAGGGAAGGCAGAGCACAGTAAACAGCAGCGCTTCTGCTCTCTGCTTGCTGTGCCTTTCTGCACAGTTTACTGCAAGGAGGTAAACACTTGCCCCCATGAACCAAGCCAGTACTGGAGCAAGACAAGACCAGCCTGTACAGCTCATAGCTCCTGGAGTCATTGCCAAGCTTCAGCCTCCTAAAAAAGACTCTTGTTTCCAGCCATCTTTCCCTCTTCCTTTCCTTCCACCCAGTACCATAGATCTGCTCATCCAGATCTACCTGTTCCTCTTTCCACACTTTTCTCCTCCTTCATTTTGCTTCCTTCCTTCCATGATATGCCTTGATTTCTCTCTTCTAATTCCCTTCCCCCATTAATTTTCAGTTGTTTGGCCTCAACTCCTTCTCATCCGTGGTACTTAGAACATATTTAATAGTAGTACAGCAGCAAACTCTTGTTAATATTATGAACAGTAGCAGTGGGAGTATTTCCGTTGATTTATCAAAGTGGTAAAAGGATTCTTCCCCCCTTTCCCATTTATTTAGATGGTAATGGAATATGAATCCATCTTGGTGGTTACACATGTGTAACTAGGGCTGCCAACCTCCAGGTAGGGCCTGGAGAGCTCTTGCAAATCTCCTTTGAAATACAGGCCTATTGGTGGTAACCCAAATAGAAGCTTGTGGTGCCAGAACCAGTGTTTGGACTGGGTGCCACTGTATGTCTTCTTGCAGGGGAATAGGGCGGCCAGCCTCCAGGTGGGGCCTGGAGATCTCCCGCTTTTACAACTGATCTCCAGCTGACAGAGAGCAGCTCTCCTAGAGAAAATGGCTGCTTTGCATGGTGGACTCTATGGCATTGTACCATGCTGAGGCCCCTCCCCTCCCCAAACCCTGCCGTCTCCTGGATATACCCCCCCTCCAAAGTTTCCCTTTATTTTCCAATCCAGACCTGGCAACCCTACAGGGGTGTAATGTACTCCGCCATGACCACGTGCGCGGCCGTTGGACCATGCGGTCATGCAAAGTCCTGAAGCTTCGCTCCGATAGAACAATAGCCAAGCGGATCCCAGCTCGCACCTATCAGAGGGCCAGGTCCGCAGCCAAGAGCCTATGGGACTCTCGGCTACTGTATATAGCCTATAGGGAAGTAGGGGGTGTGTTTTGGTAGAGGGTTTTCTGTGCATATATACCGGCCTGCGAGCCGGCTTACTTTGTCTTGTTCCTTCTGAATAAAAGTACTTGCTGAAATCACTCAACGCTTCTCAGTACTTTTCAAGGGGACAGTCCCAGAGCATGGTTTCAGGAACTTAGGGGGAAGTGCAGAATATGGTATTCTCAGCTTTCTGAGAACCTTTGCTTTCATCCAGGGGGAAAAGGTTTCTAGTCCTTGTGGTTGTAAATATATGCTTGAGAGAGTATGGCCAATACCTGTTCTAAACCTTAGAGGCAACGGTGGTGACTGAAAGATTTCCAGTTGTTGTTTCAGTGCCCTGCTAGTTCCTGCATCAGTCCTGATGATTAGCAGAAACAGAGAAAGCAGATTTGTATGTTTCTTCTTGCTTGTATAACTTGCTTTGCATAATGTACAGAGGTAGTAAGATTGTTATACTTGTAGAAGTTTGATTTTAGTGTGAAATACACACGGCCTGGATTATCGACTGTTCCTGACATACCTTTTATGGAGGGGCTGGCCCAAGTGTGGGTAGGACTGCATAGCAGTGTCTACAAATGTGAACTGTGCGACAGGGACACCCTGGTTCATGTATGGGGATAATAACAGTGGCCTGCTTTACAGATCTGTTGTGGAGATTACTGTGAGAGTGTGCACATGTAATGCTTTGAACCCTTAGAAGGTGTTATCCAAATGCTAAGTGTTGTGTCCGCTGACCGCCACCAGAGGCCAGCGCACACTCCTGAGCTTGAGCCCGGCTTAACAATAGGGACTAGGATCCTAGTCCCTCCACTGGGGGAACCAATGGGACCGTGGCAGGAGATTCAAACCCGCCAATGGGACCCAGGGGTGTGTCCCCTGGTTGTGTATATAGTTGGCCTGCCGGCCGTTGTTGGTTGTCTTTGTTGTGTACTGAATAAAGCGTGCTATGCACTACGTCGTTGTTTGTTGTTTGTCCATGCGGCAACCCACTACACAATACTAAGTGTCATTCAGAAGACAAAATACATCCCGTCCTCACAGAACTGAATCCCCAAAGAGCTGAGGACTCAGACTCCTCAGGCCGGCCAGAATTTCAGAGAGACTTTTGCCTTAGTAAACAGCTGCTGGTTCACCAGGAAAACTGGAAGCCAGTATTGGGTCGAACAAGCTCTTCCTGTGAATGTTTTCCTACCAAGTTCCAGTCAGGAGGCTCAATGAATGCCAGTGGAACACTCTGCAACCTTCAGATGCCAGCTCTAGTCACATTAACTTATAGTCTAAAGCTAACAAAAGAGATGAAGAGTGACAGACAGGGCAGCTGAGAACCAAGAGGCCAGCCTTCTGGCTCTGTGCTAAGGAGGACTTGATTGATGGTTCCAGTTGCCCTGTCAGAACTTCCTCCCCCCCCCCTTCTGGATAACTTTGTGTTACAACTTTATTAAAGGGGGGATTTAGTCTTGCGCCTGTTTCAGGAGCTAACATCCCTCCCACTCCTTCCCTTGAAGCAGATTTCTCCTTATATATAATTATTGTTAAATTGGGATTGGCAAAGATCCCAGCAGGGCTTGACAGGTGGTGAGGCTGATGGCACTGCCAGTAGCCCTCAGCCTGGGTGAAAGTCAACATGGGCAACAGAGAAGAGTGAACGCTGGAGAACTTCCTTTTGTGGCTCTGCTTGTCCTCCCGTTTGGTTTTCTAGGGTGGTTTAGCAGCTGGAACATCTGTTTCTAATCTAATATCCTCCACTTGAGGACAGAAGTAGGCGATTCCTCAGCACTCACCTCTCTGTAAGGCTTGGAAACTTCCTTTTCTCTCTCTCTCTGTGTATTTTTGTGTGTGCATGTGCATGTGTGCGCACCTGTTCCTGGAAGTCATGGCGACCTCTGGCGACTCCTACTGGGGCATGGAGGATGTTCAGAGAAGTGGCTTGATAGCCTGCCTCTGGCTCACAGCCCTGGTATTCTCTGGAGGTCTCCCATCCAAATACTTGCCAGGGTCGGCCCTGCTTAGCTTCTGAGATCTGACGAGATCGGGCTTGCCTGGGCTATCCAGGTTAGGATAAAACTTCCCCTTCTCTTGATATGTTGTACTTGACTGCAGCTTTTTTTGGGGGGGGGGGGAGAGACAACTACACCTGGACCTTTGAAGCTGTCTTGTAGTGTTTCAGCCCATTGGTCCATCTAGCCCAGCACTGTCCTGACTGGCAGCAGGTCTCCAGGGTCCTCTGTTTTATCCCCACAGCAATCCCATGAAGTCAGTTAGGGTGAATGTGAGCAACTAGCCCAAGGTCATCCAGCAAGCTTCTGTGGCAGAGAGGGAATTCAGAGCTGTGTCTCCCAGATTCTAGTCCAAAGAGGGCACAAGACTTCCAATTCCTCTCGAGGCTTTTGGTAATGTTGCCAAGGTTACCAACAGCAGATGAATATAGGAGCATAAGGATAGCCAAGCAGTTTTTGCATATGGTGTTGCAAAGCATTTCACTTCTTATGAATCATAGAATCATAAGAGTTGGAAGGTACCTCCAGGGTCATCTAGTCCAACCCCCTGCACAATGCAGGAAATTCACAAATAACTCTCCACCACACACCCCAGTGACTTCTGCTCCGTGCCCAGAAGATAGCAAAAAAAAAAAATCTTCTTCAGGATCCCTAGCCAAACTGGCCTGGAGAAAATTGCTTCCTGACCTCAAAGGTGCAATCGGCATTTCCCTGGGCATGTAAGAAACGGCCTTGAGAACTAAGCACTGATGCAACCCTTCCTTCCTTCCCTCTCATGATCTTGCCAAGTTAACAGAATCACCATTGCTGTCAGATGGCCATCCAGCTTCTGTTTGAAAACTTCCAAAGAAGGAGATCCCACTACCTGCCGAGGAAGCCTTCCACTGAGGAACCGCT
>NW_015174272.1:1900247-1909833 GCF_001447785.1 Gekko japonicus | reverse complement strand
CTTAATGGAAAATCCATTCCACATTTTCTTTGCAACTCTTCTTGAGCTGTAATGTATTTCAATGGAGCCTATGCAAGTCAATTGGCATTCTTGGCTCCCATTATTTCCAGTGGGCCTTCAAGTCTCTCCCATTGTTTCCAAAGGGCAATCTTGTCCTTCCTTTTAGTACATCCCAATGACTAGATGATGATAAAAAGTTGGCAAGCCCATGTGCACACTTTCCTAGGAATCACCACCACCTGGGGTATGGGCACATGGTTAATGTTTTGGGGGAATGGGCTTAGGAAAGCGAACTGGAAGTGGAACCTCTGTGACTCTTCCCTTTGAGGTGCTCACTGGTTTTTTAGCCTCCGGCTCACACAGTTTTGTCTTAGCTCAGGAAGGATGGCTCCAGAGCAAACTAACTGATGCAGTGGCCAAATCGCTCACTCACAACTTTAATGCCAGTAGCTCACCAAGTAGAATTTTTACTCACACGCCTCCACAGTTTAGAGGGAGCACCTTCTTTGGGTGGTTTGGTGAGCAAAGTGTTGTAGTAACTGCATAATCCTGATCTTACTAATTGTCTAAAGTATGAATTTTTGAAACACCCACTCTCCCAGGATTCTGCAAATGATGCAAAACTGAATTATTGAAGAGGGATTTTCTACACAGGCAATAGGGGTCCCCTGTAGAAAATGGTTTACAGAGATCTGCGGATAAATGAGTAGGGACTTGTGTCTAAGTAGGGACTGTGGTCTATACTGCTAACAGGTGACCTGCATCTGACCGTCAGCTGCTCACTTTAAAGGGCAGGCAGGCAGCCATTTCAGGGCGTCCTTTCGCTCCCCCCCCCAAAAAAAAAGCGAGAGGGAGGGAAAGGATGCTTTTGGCTGCCTGTCTGTATTAGCCACAGTGCAGTGTACTGGAAGTGACATCATTGGAAGGGGAAGTGACATAACTTGCTATTTGACCTGGAAGTGACATCATTGGAAGGGGAAGTGACATAACTTGCTATTTGACCTGGAAGTGACATCACAGGAAGTGACATCACAAAAGTCTCCTGGCTCCACCCCCAAAGTCTCCTGGCTCCACCCCCAAAGTCCTCAGATATTTCTGGATTTGGATTTGGCAACCCTAGGTGGCACAGCCCAGATCATGACAACAAGTCTTCCCCATCCTTTAATTATGCATTTGATTTTTCCTACCTAAATGCAGAACTCTACATTTATTCCCATTGAAATTCATTTTATTTGTTTTAGTCTAGTTTTCCAGCCTGTCAAGATCATCCTGTATTCTGACTCTGTATTCTACCATATTTGCTTCCCCTCCCAAAGTATGCCTTTCCTCATTTCAGCAATAGTTGTGTGTAGAGTGTGTATGTGTAGACACCAGTGAGAGCCAGTGTGGTGTAGTGGTTAAGAGTGGTGGACTCTTATCTGGAGTACCAGGTTTGATTCCCCACTCCTCCACATGAAGCCAGCTGGGTGACCCTGGGTCAGTCACAGTTCTCTCAGAACCTCACAGGGTGTCTGTTGTGGGGAGAGGACAGGAAGGCAATTGTAAGCCACTCTAAGACTCCTTTGGGTAGTGAAAAGTGAGGTGTAAAAACCAACTAAAAATAATGTGTGCAAAATGGTCTGTGTGAGGAAGCTTTGCTATAATTTTGATTTTGGGGAGGGGGGATTATCATATAGTTCAGTATAGTTCCATGGAATTCTGATGTCATCACAACTGCTATATGGTCCCTGATTGGCTGGATTGTGTAACTAGCAACAAGAATTTCAAAAGTCTCAGTTTGGCATGCTAACAGCTACACTACACTAACTCTATTGAAGAAGTTGACTTTTAGAGCTAAAATGGAAGTGGGGAAGACTTTCTCTGGAAAATTCTTATGATGAAGCAAAAAAAGAAAGAAAGGCTTCTTAAAACTGATCTTAATTAATGTTTACTTTCCCCCTCCCACCAGTGAACGAAGTAGTCGGCCATCACTCTTCGGGATCAGTTTGTCAGCTATGTACATTATTTGGCTTGCAGACATCCTAGGGCATCTTTTATTTTTTGGGGTGATTTTAATGCATGTACTGGCACTGCCCTAGAAATCTTTCATTCTATGTCTCCGGGAGCATTAATGGAAGCAGCAAGCTGTTTTAATAATCCTTATAGATTATCCAGAGATATAAAATCAATCTATTTGGTAAACTCATGGCCACATTTGTATATAGTAGAAAATAGTAGAAAATTATTTTGAATGGCCTAAAGGAGAGAATAGACCATGGGGAATTTACCCATTTGAACAACTTTGGGGCAAGCAGTACAGATTATTTTCTTATTTCTGCTGATTTGATTGATTCAGTAAACTATCTTGAAGTGGGGAAAACCATTGCTTGTGATCATATGCCCTTACTTCTATGAATAAGTTTGCCTAATAATTCTTGTATCCAGAATAAAGTGTATGACAGCTGTTGTAAGTTAGAGCAAATTTATTCTCACTTGTTGCCCACTTATTCTAAACCAATGGCCTTGAAATTTACCAAAACCCCCTCATTTAAGTGTTTAAAAAAAGTTTGCCATCAGGCACTTACAGTATATAATACAGGCATTCTAGCTCTTCATCTACAGTACAAGCTTTTCTGTTGTTGTTTTTTTGGGGGGCATACAGACAAGCTATATGCAAGAGTAAAGAAGCCACTTGCCTTACTAATTGACAAAAGCTAATTAGAGTTGCCAGAAATAATAGAAATCTGAGTGAATTTTGGAAGTTAGTTCTGTTTTACATCCTAGGAGCCCATTCTCATTTCATATTTAATTGTATACCTATCATTTCATATTTAATTGCATACCTGTTAATGTTCTTGCTAGATCTGACTTGCAGTAACTATGATTATTAGAGTGATAGGATTCCATCTGAATTACCAGAGTTGCGCCATTTGACCATCTGAAATTAGTTTTCTGATTTCTCAAATGAAGAATGTGAAGGCCCCTGGTGTAGATTTAATTCCCCCCAAACTCTTTAAAGCCAATACTTCTTGGTGGAAAGGACATACTGGTATCTGTATTCGCTCAGACAAATGCGACAGGAGTTATGCCATCTGTTTGGAGACATGCTATGATAATCCCAGTTTATAAGAAGGCAGACAAAGCGGAGGCATCCACTACAGGCCAACCAGCCTTTTATCAGTGGCCAGGAAGCTTTTTGCTCTGTCCTTTATTAACAATTTGTGGACTGGTTGGAAACTAATAAAATCCTGGGAAGGGAACATGCCGGTTTTAGCCGAGGGGCTGGTACAGTATCATCTTTGGACATAACATAATATACAGCCAAGAGTTGGGGAATCCTTGCTGCTGCCTTCACGGATTTGAAGGCAGATTTTGATAACGTACCCCACGCCCGATTGTGGTATAAATTAGAATTAACATCTATTGACTGTTGGCTTTGATTGAGATTCTGTATTCTAAGTCCATTGTGGGTTAGATGGACAACTTTCTAATGTAATTCCCCTACAGCAGGGATTGTGTCAGGGGTGTGTGTTGGGCCATTTATTGTTTAACTCACATCATGATATGATTTCTGCTGTCTCTACCCAGGACTGTTATTCTCTATCTATGGCTAACGTTAAAGTTTATATTCTGCTTTTTGCTGATGATGCAGTTCTCCTATCAAGAACAACATCAGGACTGATGTTGTTTTCTGATAGAGGTTTTTGTCTCCTGTTGCCTAGAAGAACACCTGAACGTTAAGTATCAAAAATCCAAGGTGGTTGTTTTTTGAAAAAAAATCTCATGTACACCATAAGTAGCAAATCTATGGTAATAATAGAGGAGGTCCCCTATTTTAAATACTTAGGGGGTTGGTTTGACCAGAGATTAACTTGGTCAGTACAAGCTGCTCCTATTAAAAGATTGGCTTCAGCAGCAACAAATATTATTTGTCATTTCTTCTATTGATCTGGGGCTCAGTATACCCCAGCCACCATTAAACTGTTTAATTGTTTAGTATGGAATTGCTGCCCCATCTTAGGCTGTTCAGCTTTGATGGTGAACTGGAGCAACTGTTCCACAACAAGACACAGAGAAAAGACACATGCCTTGAATCATCCATTTTGGATCCAGAGTCTGCTTGTCCATTGGATATTATATTTCTCCAGTCTGGTCCTGGAGTAACAACAAATGAGCAGTGGGATTACCAGAGCACAGCTTTAACCTTTTTCTGCTTTACAGTGCCATCCTAGGCAGAGTTACACCTTTTTAAGGTCATTTATTTCAATGGACTATGAAGGATGTAACTCTTGTTCAGGATTGTACTGTATACCTGACCTGTCAGGTGGTGTTACCTCATGTCAATTAAATTTGGTCAGTTCTTTTCTTTGGATGTAATTGTTCATTGGTGCAACCATTTAACCTTGGAAGGTTTGGAATGACAGAATCTCAGAATGATTGGCAAGAGGGTGCAGTTTTCTTCGCCATGTTCTCGTTGCCTGAGGTAAGGAATAAACAAATCTTACAGCACAGACACATTTTCCTCTTCTCTTTATTGGCTATGACAAGTTAACAGTGGCTGCTACAAGAGGCACAAGTGCCAGGAACACATTCCTACAGTAAAGCCTGCTTGAATAGTAGCGCAGATTGGAGCCCTGGTTTGGCATGGAAGGGAGCAGAGTGACCAAACTCCTTTCAGGCATACATTTCCCCCCCCCCGGCCCCACTTGCAGTTTGACAAGCTCTAGAGGGAGGAGAGCCAGATCCAGAGAAGAAGCAGGTTTTGCTCTCTCAAATATCTGTGACACTCGTATGCACAGAAACAAGCAATCAAAAATCATTTATAAATAGATAACAAATAATGGATTTGGCTTCTATGGCAGCTCGGGAGCTACTGCATGCAATCGGAGAAAGGGGAGGGGGCTGGAGATTGGAGATCCAGCTGTGGTGGTTGAGCAAAGGACAGGAAAAGAGCAGCAGCAGGTCAGGCAGCATTGCAGAGAAATGCCTGTCCCCCTTTCCTGTACTGTGGAAAGGCCAGAAGGATGTCCTGTCCACCCATCTCAGATTGCACACTCTGGAAAGGCAGCAAGAAATCTGTGGCCAGGCATCGGCCAGGATTTAGTTCCCTGAGGGCTTATCGGCATGATTTTTAAAATTGTTAAAACAATTAGAGTCTCTCTTCAAAGAACTAAATGGATCATCTGGAAAAACCAAAAAAACCCCAAAACCCTTGAGTGAACCAAAGCCCAGGTACTTCAGGCAATGCGCTGGGTCCAGAGTAAGGGTCAGATCCTATGACTTCCTTCCACCAAGCCTTTGTCCAATAGAGAAAGACTACCTTCAGCAAAGGAATACTTTTCTCCATCAGAAGAAGCCACTGGAGGAAGTCTTTCTCCCTTGAAGGAAAAGTTAGCAGGAGAGAGTCAAAGGATTCAAGTTAGCAGAAGGGATTCATAGGATCCAACCCCAGAACTGACAATTTCAACCAATTGTCCTTTCCCACTACAGACCCACCTCATGTCACTATTCAGGGTTCACTGTCCCTCAAGACCAACATTTTGTGGAGATCAGTGGACTGCACTGGGAAGAGGGAGGCAGGATAATTCCATGTTCCTAATGGAACATTTAGTGTGGATCCAGCCCTATGAGGAGAATGCCATGCTGCCCATGTGCTCTCTGGAAGGAGTCTCTTTCAGCTCCCATTTTTTTCCAGACCTGATTTGTGATTTATTTATTTTTTTAAAAAACATCAAATGCTATTGCAAAATTGGCCTGTCTGGGGTGGACAAACAAAATACTCCTGAGGATTCTTTGGGCTACTGTCGCCAGGCATTTTTCTCCTTGCCTGTGTTAGAGAGGCCATCAACAATAACCACTGTAATAAGATGCTGAATAAATAAATAAATATACTTGTCTGTGATTGATTTTTATATACCTTGAATAGTGAATAATTACAATTATTAACTACAAAAAGCATACAGTTCAACTGAGGTCTATGTACTCAATTTCAGAGCAGGTAAGTACAATTTTGTAAACTTATAAAAAACATCAACATCGAGAGATGAATCACCAGGAAGAATTCATTGAAGGAAGAATCATCACATGGGGATCTCCGGTACATACCCCCTCGTTTAGCTAAACTTCTTCACTGAGACCAGTATCAATGTTACAACAAAGTTTATATAAATACCAGTAAAGGTGACAGTCATTCCAGGAGTAGCTCTACATCTATTATTGAAATCTTGTATGTGGGGCACCATTCAAACTGAAAATTAAACTGGACATGTACTCTGAAATTCAGTACATACACCTCAGTGGAATTGTAAGCTTTTGTAGTTCTTAATTGTCATAATTCAAGGTATATAAAATCAATCACAATCAAGTTTGTTTATTTAGCCTCTTGTTACAGTGGTTTTTCTTATTGTTGCTGTGTTAGAGAGGCTTCTGCTTCTCAGAGTCATAATTAGCCTGTTGACTTCCTTAGCTATAGTATTGGTCGGGGGGGGGGTTTCATTTACGATTATGTGTTAGAGAGGCTTCTGCTTCTCAGAGTCATAATTAGCCTGTTGACTTCCTTAGCTATAGTATTGGTGGGGGGGGGGCTTTCATTACTGATTATCTCTGTGCAGCCAAAGAAATTATTCAGTATTTTCCCCCCTTTTATTATTGTGATGGTACAATTGCAATAATGAAAAAGAAATAAGCAATTGTTTGGGCTGCATAAAGAAAACCAGTAACTAACTCCCCTCCCTCCTGAAGCAGAAATTAGGTAATTAAATTTAGTTCAGGAACTGGAAGAGATTAAATAGAGGGAGAAGCCAAAAAACAGAGGTTGCTTTGAAAGAAACAGGTAAAAAACGACTGCTAAAAGGGACAGTTGCACAGATGGGACTTTTGAATAAAGGTATAGTACAATCTTTCTTTTGAAGATGGGTATGGCTAGATTTTTATGAGGAATAATAGTGCTAAAATAGCTGCAGATCTGCTGCATTAAATTTTGTTTCTAGTTGATTGTAGCAAAGCAATGACAGCAGCCAGATGACCCTACTGTTTAAGCAACCCTGGCCTCATAAAACATTGTGATCTTTGGATCTGCAAAGCAAATCTTCTCTCCCCACAACCTCCCACAAGTTTCCTTCCATTCACCTTGCACAATATATTCAAAGTCAGTCAAAACACAGATATTGCAAGTGAATCCATATACAGTTAGATAAATTCTCTGCACACCTGCAAATCTGATTTGAAACTAGAATTCCCTTGCTACAGAATGCACACAGTCCTAAAACTTGGCACATTAAGGTGAGGAGGAAGAGGTTTTCACCCAACTCACCAGCTCTAGGACTGGGGCGCAAAAAGGCACCAGGCAACATTCATCTTTAAAAAATTCCCCAAAAGCTGAACGTGGCACAAATACAGATACTGCAGACAGCAGCAGCAGACTAAGCAGTGAGACAAGAAGTCAAACACACCAATTCCCTTTACAGGAGTCAGAAACAGAAAGAGCAGGTGTGGACGGTGAGCTGATGCTGGGAGCGTGGGCACCACACCCCACATAAGAGTTAGAGCCATGGAGCCCACAGACCGGGAGGGGGGGATATAAAAGACACTGCAAATAAAAAGTACTGGGCCACTGCACCCTCTCCTTTTTAAACCTTTGGTTCAAAAAAATGACCCAGTGTCAGTTTCAAACCATATTAACAAGAGGGGCTAGGTCAAAATCCCTGTCACTTGCACAAGCTAGACAATATTCCCTTTCTAGATAAAAGCTGCTACTTGGTCCCCTTTGGGGACACCAGTGACCCTGCTCAGGCATGGGACCCCTTGTTTCAAAGGAAGTCAGTCAGTTATTCACCCACTATTAGTATGGGGAAATATTTGGTCCCTCTGTGTTGGTATTCTTAAACCTTTCTAGCTAGCACACACAGCCCCAAGGCCCACTTAGTAGCCTCTCCGGTGGCTGCTGAAAGAGTCGACTCACAGCAAGCCTGTAAGGACCTTTGTCTTCAATGGAAGGATGAAAGAAAAGTCTCTCTTCTTTGGTCAAGAAAAAAGGCAGAATGTGGTTCGCTGTGTTGAAAGAAGCACATAGGGTGAATGCAGGATGCAAATCTGCCCACCTCCTTCAAAAATCGCCTACGCGTCACTCCCTTCTCAACCCCTACCAGCTTCACACTGAAAAGAAGATTCTAAAAATGTAACACCAGGATTGCTTAAAAGCAAAACACTGAAAAGCCTGTCCGGCAGGGGGTGAGCTTAAAATCCTGCAGTGAAGGATGGTGGAGATGTTCATGCCAGTTCTTCAACTCCTTGGACGGTGAAGTTTCAGAAAGGAGGCACTGGGGCAACTAGGTGCTCTTATCATCTTTTAAGTCATACCTGCAAGACAGGGAAGGGAAACAAGCATCACTATTCTCTGGCCTCTCATCACAAGAGCCAGTTTGGTGTAGTGGTTAAGTGCGCGGACTCTAATCTGGGAGAACCGGGTTTGATTCCCCACTCCTCCACTTGCACCTGCTGATGTGACCTTGGGTCAGTCACAAGCTCTGGCACAGCTGTCCTTGAAAAAGAGCAGTTTGTGTCAGAGTTCTCTCAGCCCCACCCGCCTCACAGGGTGTCTGTTGTGGGGAGGGGAAGGGAAAGGAGTTTGTAAGCCGCTCTGAGACTCCAAGTGAAGGGCAGGGTATAAATCCAATCTCTTCTTCTCTTCTACAAGGCAGCCTAAAAGCAACAATTCGCAGCCAGCAAAGCAGGGCCTTCCTGGGGCTGTGAGGTCTGTCGACAGGGGAGTCACAGTTTCCTCTCAGAACCTCCTCGTAGTTCACCCCATCCCCGCAGTTAGAAGGTATAGAAGGCTGACTATCCTCATCCCCTCCATTTAACGCAGTGTGGAAAGCGGTGGGTTCCTACACGTTACATTCACAGGCTACAAAGTCCTCATGTCCCCCCGTGGGTCAAGACGAGGAGTTGACCAGATGTGCTCTGGATTTCCATACACAGAATTCAATTCCCAGGTGTGGTACATGCACTTGTGGTGGTTTTAATTTAGATATTTTAGTGACTGATTCTTTATCATAATGCTGGTATTTATTTTTATATTATACATTTTATTTATTTATTTAAAACGTTTATTCGCCGCTTTTCTACCCTGAGAAACTCAGGGTGGCTTACAATGTAAATATTAACACAATAATTATTTAAAAAATTAATAGAAGTCCACAAAATCACAATTAGGACTGCCAATAAAAAACTCCACTAATCAAATGCAGTCTTAAATAAAACTGTCATTGCTGAGGGTGTATTGAAAAGAATGTAAGTCACCCATTTTATACACAAATAAGTATGTACATGGGTATATACATGTACATTAAACAGTTTTACTAAAGAGCAGGATTCATGATGGAGCACGCCAGAAGGGGAGGAGGATGAAAAGGATATTATTTATTTATTTATTAGGGTTATATCCCGCCCTTCCACATGGGCTCAGGTCGGCTAACATAAGAGGCAAATGCCATACATAACAATAAAAACCAGATAAAATTGCATTTTACATTGTGCAGCTCACAACAATATATCATCCAAGACGGGGACTCCACTACAATGTTTCAGAGGTTCTACTGTCTCTTCT
>NW_015174272.1:1896920-1900103 GCF_001447785.1 Gekko japonicus | reverse complement strand
TAAGGTCCCGCAGGGCCCTGATCTCCTCCGGGAGCTCGTTCCACCAGATAGGAGCCGCCACCGAAAAAGCCCTGGCCCTAGTCGCAGCATATTTGACATCTCTAGGGGCTGGGACAGCCAGAAGATGTTTTGCCCCCGACTGTAGTGCCCTTGGGGGAACAAGTTTAGGGAGCAGTACCAAGACTATAGCAGTACTATCAGAGGTAACTCACTACAGTTCATACATCCAGCAACCAGTAGATAAAGGAGAAAAAGATCTGGAAGAGTCCAGCCCTCCTGATGTAGTGCACAGCATGGTCTCTTTTCAGCCTCAATAATGAGACAATCCCCATCTTGGAATCAAATTTCCCATCACTATGAAAATGGCAGCTCAGATAGGACCCCTACCCCCCAAAAAAAGAAATGAGGAAATGCTTTTCTGTCAGCCTGCTGTCCATTGATGCAGAAAAGTGGAGCTGGCTGCTCCCACTACCCCTTTCTTGCACATTTTGCTCTCCTTCCCATACTCACCACTGAGCAGCACCTTGAGTCAGATCCATCTGTGAAAGTTCAAGGTGCACCTAGAAGAAAAAACACAGGGGAAGTATTCTTGCTCCATTCCATCAAGGAGCCCATTCTTCTCTCAAAGTGGAACCCACAGTAACCCCCATGCTCCGTACCTTTCCAATTGGCTCCGGTCGTGACATGAAAGAGGCACCATTTTTAATGTAGGCCTCCAGCTTCCTTCGGTGGGCTTCTTCCAAGGGTATATCCCACTCAAACCTGTTTAGGGGAAATACGTAATACAAATCAGCCGATAACACTAACACTTTAATTACTTTCTGTAATCAGGGTGGTGAAATAACGGTGTGAATTTTCTCCTGCTGTATTAATGCATGCTTACGGCTGTACTGGGGAACCTAAATTGCACTGGTGACGTCGGTAACTATGGAAAAGGAGGATTGACTCTGGATTAAGAAATCCTTTGCCTGGTCTCATTTAAGCGATAAGTGTATTGGCAGTAGATCAAAGCAATGCCTATTCTCAACCACCACATGCTATGAGGAGCTTGTTGCATGGAAACCAATACTATGGTGGGCCACGTTGTGAGCATCAGTCCTTAGTGAGTGTGCTTGATTCAGTGCTAATTAAAGACTTGAAGCTCTAGCACAGCAGCTAACATACCAGGCAACAAATCAGAAAGCCCTCAGGTCAAACCAGGCCTCTGATATGCATTCACTAGGAGTGTAATCCAAAGCAGACTCACACCCTTCTAAGCCTGTTTACTTCAATAGACTTAGAAAGGTGTATTCTGCTTAGCATTGCACTGTAGGTGCCTAAGGCAAGCTGTCTCTCAGCTTCAGCTCCATGATGGCAGTATCAGGACGATAACACCGTTTTATACTGCAGGGTCGTTGTGACGATTGCTGAGATCGCGTTTGTCACGGTGCCTTGGAACAACGTACTAAATACTAATGGGGGAAATTTCAGCTCTCTCATGCTAGTTTTTCAGTTGCCTCAGTGGTCCCTGCAGATCTTAGAATGTACATATTCCTGGGTAGAATCCATCCTAGAAGAGTGATCAATCAGGAAGTGAAAAATTCCAGTCCCCTCCCTGGGCAGGCTTTGGTAATGACTAAATTCCTTTAGTGTCTGATGGCTTAACAAAATGGCAACCAATAGCAACAAATCATTTCTTGAGAAAACAGAAGTTGGATCTGATTGGTCATTGGTATAGTATAGTGGTGATTCCACTTCCCTGCAGGTCCTTCCCCAGTTTTTCAATGAGACACTCCTGCACAAAACACACAATTTGATCCTCCCTTACTTTTCATTGAACTCAGGATTGAGAGTCTTCTTCCGCAGAGTGGTCTTTCTCTTGGTAACACGGGATTTGTCAGGAAGAAGGATGAGAGAGACATACAGGTCAGGAATATCCTTGGCGCTTGACTTTAGGTTCCTGGAATGGGGGTGGAAGGGCAGCAAAATTCAGTCACATGGGAATAGCAAGAAAGAAGGATATTCTAGAAGGAGACACTGAAGGGAGTTGAAACTATGGACATCATGAGTGGCAACATATAAGGTGGTTTGGCTCTTCATAAAACAATGTATCATAAAGTCAGTGCATCACTTTCCTTTCTCTTTTGTGATACAGTAATTACAGACATTGCACTAGAAATGCCAAGGCCAGGGTTCAAATCCGCACTGGGCCAATGACTGTTTCTCAGTCTAACCTACTTTACAGGGTTGTTCTGAGGATAAATGGGGGCAGGAAACAATGTATGCTTTCCCCTAACAGTGTCATTTAAAGCACACAAATTGAGAACATTAGGATTGGACCCGAACCAACTTCTGGAAAGTGGATACGATAGGGCAAAAAATATCGTTCACCAACGTCTCAGAGATATTGAGCAACAAATGTCCCATGCTGTACTCTCGCCTCTTTACAAATCTTTGAAACCCAAAATTTATATGACTGCTCCTTTATATTTAGCTAATATTCCCAACCCAAATCACAGATGGGCTTTTTCCAGAGCTAGATTTGACACTTTCCCATCGGCAGTTCTTGCCGGAAGATTTCAACGCATCCCTAGGCATTTGAGATTTTGCTCATACCCCTCCGAGTCAATTGAGACCCTTTTCCATATATTGTTCCAGTGTTCCTATTATGCAGAAGAAAGAGCCCTTTTAATTACACCTATAATAAGGTCATTCAGGCACCAAGGACAATTAGTAATCCACTCTGAGGAACTTTTGCTGAAACATCTATTGGAGGACAAATCCACTGTAATATCAAGGAATGTTGCCAAATTTCTCTTTATTGCATTTACAAAGCGTAAGCACCTCCTCAATGTTCCTTATGATGTCTCTTCTCTGTAATGCTTTTTGCTTTTGATTCTGTATGCTGTTTAATGGGTCTCTGACCGTAATAAAAAATGAATGAATGAATGTCATTTAAAGCAGAATTACACACCTGTAAGGCTGGCACTGTGAGTTCCTTGGAAGATATAAGTAAAAACTGCTGTGTTTTTTTTAAAAGTTAAAATCTGTTTCCCTGCCCCTCTATTTTTTAAAACATTTGCAATATTCAGCCTAATGTTCTGGTGAGCCTGGAAGCTTGTACAATGCTTTGTGCCTATTTGATTGGTCCTAATGAAACGCGACATGGATTTGTGCGGACCAATATGGCTGTTTACAAGTTTT
>NW_015174272.1:1888163-1895675 GCF_001447785.1 Gekko japonicus | reverse complement strand
CTGTCCTGAAAAACACAAAATGCTCTACATCTTACAACAGCAGTACAGATAAGATTAGAATTTCAACAGCCAATCCATATGCAAAAGAATCTCCTCAGGAAAGCTCCTCCATTAGCATGTCACAGCCTGGGAAACTCCTACAAGATAATGACTCAGCCCTACCCCACCTTCCTGAGTAGATATAAATTACCTGCCTACCATTTTTTCCTCACATTGACACAGAGAGTACTCCATCTTTCTGTGTTATACCTCTGAGGATGCCAGTCACAGCTGCTGGCGAAATGTCAGGTAGTACAATGGCAAGACCACGGCCATACAGCCTGGAAAATCAACAACAACTAATGAACTCCGGCCTTGAAAACCTTTGACAACATAAAGAAGATACTATTTTTAAGATCTATCTATCTCAGTGGCATCCGGGAGAAAAAGGCAGAACCGTTAATTTGCCTTTGTTGCGCCCACAGATGTCATGAAGTGTTGAACGGCAGCATTTAGAAGAGTAAGAGAATGACACTGGTGGTGGGAAGGCGAGTTGCTCAGAACGTCATAGGCACTATGCAAGAAAGACGCAACCACGTGGCAGTGAAAATATGATGGCTGCTCTCTGTACAGGAAGAACTGCCTCTCCTCAGCTACGAAATAATGGACTTCACACGCTCCGAAAATGTGATATCCCTGCAACAGAAGCACTCCCTTAAAGGAAGATGTCTTGACCCTGTGCAAAAAGGGAATAAGACGTGCGTATTTCTTGTGGAAGAGAAAGGGTGTGAGGAGAAGACCTAAGAGCCCATGAGACAATATCCATTCCATTCCATAGTGGACCCCTTCTTAACCTGTGGGCATGCGGCATGCGCTGGCGCAGCTCCTGTGCGGAACCAGAGTCTCCGTCCTCCCTGATACACAGCTCTGTCTCTGATCCCTTCTGGGAGCTTTCGCCATTCTCTTCACCTGCCACAGTATTAAGGGCCTCCACACCGGAGTGCTGAGAGATAAGAAGCTGTGAGAGAAAGGAGCAAAGTGGTCAAAGAGCCTTCCACCGTGATCCAGAACGGCTGCTCCCCCTACAAAATCCCACTTACCCCAAGCTGCACTCGCATCAGGATCTGGCTGCCAGGACCAGAGTTACTGAGTGGGAACCAGCGGTCCAGGACCAGCCCCTCTGCTGCCAGCAGCTGCGAAAGTGGAAGTGACAGCATGCCCACAAGGTGCCCATCATCTTTCACCTATGGGGATAAGCATTATAAATCGTTACAAACAGACAGATACCACAAACATTTTACTGAGGATGGGCCTGGAGCAGGCTGATTTTCCAAGCCCAGTTCCTCCCATGCCCTACAATTCTCTCAGCTGCAAGGGGACATTCCCTTTTGTAGGATCCTACCAAGCAGAAAGACTGAGCTGAGAGAATGTGTGCCCCCTCTGTGGCTGATTCGCTTTCTCTCCAGTCTCTAAGCAAAGGGAACAGTCCCCTTCAAAGTATAAAGTATCCAAGAGAGGGAGCTGCATTCCAAGAACAGTTCCCTTTACAGCTTAAAAGATCTGGTGGTGGTGTGGGAGGATTTTCCGCTCCCTTCCCTTTAGGGCCTGGGCTGGAAAAGCCACTTGCCTGATCTTAACTCACAGCCCAGCAAGCTTGTGTCTCTTGTAAGCATGCTGATCTCTGCCTTCCAGGGGTCCCTGGTAGCAATTCATGTGCACTCTTTGGCACCCACCAGATCTTGGGGTTTGGGAGGGGAGAGCTGACCACTCCAAATCTTTTTCCGCAACAGCACAGGGATCTCAGGAGCAATGTTCCCTCTAAGCTGAGTTAGTGTGAGCTAGCTCACAGTTTTCTAGTCTCCGGCTCACAGACTTTCGTCTTAGCTCAGGAAGGATGGCTCCGGAGCAAACTAATTTATGCAGTAGACAAAATCGCTCGCTCACAACTTTCATGCCGGTAGCTCACAAAGTAGAGTTTTTGCTCACAAGTTTCCACAGGGAGCATTGCTCAGGAGAAACCTGCTCCTACCTTGTCCCTCTTTGGCGCCAAGAATATCTTCATGCTCATCACCCACTTTACAAATACAGGGGAGTGATGATGATGATGATGATGGTATTGTATCATATTTATGTCATATACAGCTGCATTAATGTTGATCCATTCTTTTGCCCCAGAGGTCAGCAGTCTCTTACAATCAAAGAGCCAAGCTACATCAAAATTCAGAGCTCAAGATCAACAAAGAGCTGGTATAGGAGAGGCCTCTCCTCTTGCGTATCTGAAATTATATAGCTTAACATTACTGATAACTGACATGCTGATCCATAAAGTTTCTGTAACCCATCACGGGTTGGTGTAAGTCTTTTATTCGGAAGTGGCCCATACAAAATCTCACCAAAACTGGTTATTCCAGCATTCCAACTACCCCTTAACTTAAAGACCTCATATTCCTGTTTGAAGAGTTCTTATGAAGATAGGAGCATTGTTTTTAAGGTCAACTTAATGCTCAAATTTTGATTTTAATCAAAGGAAGTGACCCATATTACAATCTAATGCTTTATTATTTTCTACCTTTAATCTACCTCGTCTATGAGGATCGAGCATCTATTCAGTCTAGCATTATTATGATGACCTGTCCTTTTTGTCATGTCTGCATGAACTATCAAGACATTATTGTTTTCTTCTACTGTATGACTGTATGGACATTGTTCATATTCTTCATTCAATCTGAAGAAGATGTCAGAAGGATATAGAAATAAGTTTGTACCCAGGATGTCATCACATTATCCTGTATATTTTGTTGTATGTGTTCATATAATTTGTGGATCCATGTTAGTCTACTGCAAAGCTATCTGGCAAAATTACATTTCAGTTTTGTTTAATTATTATTTGGTTAATGATCATATCCTTCCATTTGGGATTTATACATTCCAGACAATTTTTGCATGAAAATATCTGCTTTTTACGTGTTCTGCATAGTCCTGGCTCTGCCCTAGACTTCTGGCTGTCCTGCATCTTCCCAAAACAATCCTCATCAAAACTCTTTGGACAGAAATATGGGCTCTTCCTGAAACAGATACAAACATTCTGAGCCCAAACAGCAGAAGACTTGGGAGGGGCTCTGGCTCAGAAGAAGCGATGGGTCAGAAGGGAGTGACTGACCTGCAGCTCCAAAGACTCTGCATGGGGCCGCTTGATAAGGAAGGAGAAAGCTTCATCCCATATTGGATCTGCTGTCTGAGAGGCAACCTGAGGGCACAAAAGAGAAGCCATGACCAAAAGAAGATACAGAAGGAAGAAAAGAGGTTTGGCCCTTGCTTTCTATAAAACAATCCGTATGGTGGTGGTGGTGGTGGTGGGCCCTCAATCCAAATGAACTACAAGCATAATATTTAGTGGGGAGGGCGCTGAGGGTAGCTTGAAATCCAGATTGTTCTACATCTTGGGACTGTGTGATCAAGTACTTCTTCCACTTGATAGAATCAATACTGGTCTACTGGTTGGATTGACCCATTTACATCAATATCCATTTTCATTAATATCCTTGATAAAGAACTCTATATAACTTGTGTCTTGCTTTCTAACTATTTCTTGCAATAAAATCCATCCCTGCGCTAAATTCCTTATTATCAGGGTACACAAATGAATTTTAAACACGAGTTTTATGCAGGGTTTTCTCTTCTGTGGTTAGCCTGGCTAATCCAGTTAACAGATGCCCTTTCCAGTGAGACTCAAATTCTAGTTCAGCCAGTTGTCTTATACTTCCCTTCATGCTTCAGGAGGGCTGTCTTTACACACCCACACACACACACACACACACACACACACACACTGCATGAACTTTTAATCAGTTGAGTGCTCATTCATCGCCTGTTGTTAAAATCAATTTTTTAAAAGTTGAACATGTAAAGCTTCCTCATATGGTTATACCATTGGTACATCTAGAGCAGAATCACCCACTCTTGACTGGCAGTTGCTCAGGCCAAAAAAGATCTTTCCTGCCACCCGCTCCCAGACAGCCTTTAAGAGGCCAGGCTAGAGACTGAAGCCAGTAGTTTCTGCATGCCTCACGTGCTCTGCTACTGAGCCACAGCCCCTCACCGTTTGTCAAACTGTTCTGGAGAGGAGGGTTTGCAGCACTACAAGTATTAGCCAATCAATGCTGGGTTCAGCCAGCTTCTATTGCCAACACACAGTTTGTTTCAAGCTCCATCACAAAGAAAAGATCTGGGGAAGGATCACGGCTCAGTAGTAGAGAGCATAAGCTCTGCACAAAGAAGCCCCATGTTCAGTTCCTGGCCTCTGCCGTTACAGGATCTCAGGAATAACCATTCTCATCCTGAGACCTTCCAGAACCAGGTCCAGTCAATAGTGAGCTGGATGATCCAATGGGTCTGGCTCCGTATAAGGCAATCACATTATGTAAGAGCATACTGCATTTGCTTGAACAAGATGCACTGACCATATAAGTGGATCAATTTCTCATGGTATGCAGAAACTGCATTTAAGTGATTTGCATTTGCAAAAGAATTTACAACTGCTTCACAGTGTAAAAACAGCACAAAACCTGAAATAACTCATTTGAATATTTTAAATTAACCTCAAATATGCTTAATCTTGCCCTGACCTGGATAGCCCAGGCAAGCCTGATCTCAGAAGCTGAGCAGGGCTGACCCTGGCAAGTACCTTGGATGGCAGACTTCCATGGAATACCAGGGCTGTTATGCAGGGGCAGACAATGGCAAGCAACCACCCTGCATGTCCCTTGCCTCCAAGCCCCACTAGGGGTCACCAGAAGACAGCCATGACTTTTCCAGGCACACACTCACACACACAAATAGTTAAAAAAAAATGCTTAATCTTCATTCTTCCAGCTCTTATCTCTGTGTTAACCACTTTGGGATCAGCCTTAACATGTGCCCAGGGACAGTGAGGCTGTGTGTGCCCAGCCCCAGAGAGGCCCCCAGATGGACAAGAAGGTGAGGTAGGGTTGGGGCGGGACTGGCGGTTGAAGATGGAGGCACTGCACTTGCCTGGACCTGAAAGCACTGCTCATCAGCTGGGCAACTGGGCAATATCTTGGGCAGCCGGCATGAGGTGCTTGAGCATCTGCTAGGTTCAGTTCCCAGCATCCTCAGGTTTAAAAAGACCGGGTAGTAGGCAATGCTCCCTCTAAGCTATGGAGTGTTGTGAGCAGAAATTCTACTTTGTGAGCTGCTGGCATTAAAGTTGTGAGTGAGCGATTTGGCTACTGCATAAATTAAGTTTTCTCTGGAGCCATCCTTCCTGAGCTAAGACAGAAATGTGTGAGCCGGAGGCTAAAAAACTGTGAGCTAGCTCACACTAACTCAGCTTAGAGGGAACACTGGTAGTAGGTACAAAATACATAAGAAAGACCTCAGCATGAGATCTGAGGGAACTGCTGCCAGTCAGGGCAGACAAGACCAACCTCAATAGACCAACGGTACAACAAGGCAGCTTCATGTATTCATGTGAGAGCCCTGCCTGGGCAAGGAGGCTCTTGTCTTGCCAGACTGGGAGGAGCTTGCAGAGGCTGCTGGAGTAAGACAGGTAGAGTGTTGGAGGGTATTTGAGCCCCGGCAGCCTTGGGGCTGAGGACAAGAGCCCTGGCAGTCTCTCTCTCTCTGCCTGTCATACCAGCCCACATAAAATCCAGAACGAAAAACCACATCTATGTAATACCTTTTGATTAGGGCCAACCAAAACGACACAGAATATTGTGTAAGCTTTCAAGTCCCTCAAGAGCCCTTCATCAGGCAGATGTCACAGAAATTAAAAAGGGTGGGGGGAGGCTCTCAAGCCAGGTCTGGGGGGAGACAGTTGCCAGGAGGAAAAAAGAGCACGGGGGCGGGGGCAGGGTGGTAAACCCAAATGGAGGCCCTTAAAAGGGAGGTTTCTTAAGTGGGACTGGGGGAGTCATGGAGACATCTGTTTCATTAACTGCAAATATAAAATGAGGATTCATCATATAAACCGAGAAGCAAAGATATTTGGGACTATAAGCTAGTGCTTTGTTGGATTTTTTTCTGATTTTATTTTCCAGCCACAAAGCTACAAAAAAGGTCTTGCCCCCCTCACCCTAGGCGGCTTGTGGAATTTAAAATCTCTTCTGCCATCTCGGGAAGTGTATTTTCTGATACATTATAGGCATTTTAACATTGGTTTTAACTGCATTATTTATTGTATCTGTTTTTGCTGTAAACCACCCTGAGCCCTGCTTGCAGGGAAGGGTGGCCTAGCAAATCTAAATAAGTAAATAAATGGGCACACACACTTAACCCGGCTATGCCACAACTCCCCTAATTTTGTTGCTTCTCCTTTTCAGCTTCTCCTTCCTTGCTAGCCACCTTATGACCATTCCCTGATACAAAGCAAGGGGTTATCCCCCCCACATACGGTCATTCCCCCCAAAAATACATTCTTCTCCATATTGTTACCTTAGTCTTATAGGAGGTGCCATGGACAGAGAGATTAACATATGGGCTTGGGGGTTTTGAGCCCTTCTTCAGCTGGAGATTTAGAAAGATAGAATAGTTGCAAGTTTAGTAGTATAGGCACCAACAGGAGATGCTGTTCACATACACATCTATTTATTACGGTTCACAACCAGATTCACAACTCGAATCAACATCAACCACAGAGAAATGTAAGAATAAACATAAAAATAAATGAGTGAAATATAAGATGTATAAAAATATTAAAAAATATAAATGAAAAAAATTAACATTAATAGAAATAATGATTACAAATAAAATACTAATCTAATCTAACATCATCTAACTTGTTACATATAATACATATAATAGAAAGTAGTGCAATATAGGATATTACACAGAACTCTGTAGGAGGCGCTACATCAGGAATATCTGCATAGAGAACGCAATTAGACTGGAGAGTGAAGCAAGGGGAAGAGGAGAAGGGTGGATCACCATTATGGGTTGTACATTATATTGTAATATAGGTAAAGGTTCCCTTGCTCGAAAGCCAGTCGAATCCGACTCTAGGGTTGCGGTGCACATCTCCGTTTCAAAGCCGAAGAGCCAGCGCTGTCTGAAGATGTTTCCGTGGTCATGTGGCCGGCATGACTAAACACCAAGGCGCACCGAACGCTGTTACCTTCCCACCAAAGTGGTACCTATTTATCTACTTGCAATTTCTTGCTTTCGAACTGCTAGGCTGGCAGGAGCTGGAACTCTGCCGGAGTTGGCAGCACAGTCGGAGCCGCCGGCATTGCCAGAGCCAGAAGCTGGCCCCTCTGACTCCTCTGAGGGAGCGGCTTCGCAGGGACTTAGCCACCTGCTGCCGAGACGCATGCTGGCAGGAGCGCCGCTGCCACCAAGGGAAGGCTATATAGCTCCCACTTGGGATTGGGCTCCCCGTGGAAGCAACGAGTCGCTTCCGTGTGGACCTTGCATCCACTTCTGGCCCCTGTTCTCAGACCCTGCTCTTGTTCAGACTTCTTCCTGACCCCTGCTTTGGACAACCACTCTCTTGGACTCTCGTTTCAGCTCTTG
>NW_015174272.1:1870441-1885629 GCF_001447785.1 Gekko japonicus | reverse complement strand
TCCATCTCCCTTCTCTGGACTGTCACCATTTTTGTTTTTGGGGAGAAGAAGCCTTTATGGTGAAAGAAGGGAAAACATACCGGACCAGTATCCCATCATACTGCTGAGTAAGAAGTAAGAGCTGAATTATATATGATACTAGGGACTGGAAGGTGGGGGATAGGCTGGGGTCACAGTGGTGGGGGAAAGGGAAGTTAATTCTTCACCACAATGCCATTTCCCAGATGAAAACCACTCTCCAGGTATTTTAAAACCAAGCAAGTAGAAAAGATACTTTCGCCATTACAGGGCTTTAAGTAGCTGGGGGTGTGTGTGTTTCCAACTGGGAAAGCAGCACGGAAGGAAGTGCCGTGGCCCCACTCAGCATTCCCTTCTCTCCCACAGCTACTTTTAATGGTCAAAAGTAAAGTCTGGACAGCACAGTATTCCTGAGTCAGGTGGGAATTCAGCCTTAAGCCTGCTCCCAGTGCCATGGGGCACAGGGATGACCCGAAAGGCGGCTGGGTTCTTGGCATTTTTGGTTAATGTTCGTCAAATCTTACTTCACCTATCAAAAGGTAACACAGTAAATAACATGAATTCGAACACATAAGGCCACTTGTATTTTGCTGTTTCACAGAACAATGAAGCCCCATCACCTCAAAAACTGGGGGCTCATGATGGCTAAGAAAACAGCAAAAGGAGCTGGGGTGCTCTGTCCTAAGTCTCTGCCCATGGACTCTTCAGGTTACCCAGGTACCTCCCTCTGCCCCCTACTCAGAGGGAGAGAGGTTTGCATTCTGTGGCTTTCGTCTGTTTTCTCCTTACTTCCAACTAACCTTCCCAGGAAGTCATCTTTGTCAACATCTTTGTCATACACGTCAAACTCCACCTCCTGGCCTGGGACATCATTCACTATGACCTGGAGGATGTGCGAAAGAGCGTCACAAATTAAGCATGCATTCAGAGCAAACAGAATGTGATCTAGTGTTGCAAAGATATAAGGGGAAAGGCTAGAGACTTCCTTTTTAAATGAATGCTGGGAATTTAGAGAACCTGGTACACATGTTGGGATAACATTCTATGGTTGTTGTTGTTTTTATACAAAACCCAATGACCAGGTAGCTGCTGCTGGGGGACTGAGGCAGGGAAACTGTGGGGAAACCTGCCATGTGGAAGCCCCATTGCTACTATGCTTTATCAGCAGCCGTACCAGCAACAGGGAAGCCATGCAAGCCCATCCCCATGTGGATATGTGGGGATGCCCTGGAAGATTTCTCAGAAGCTTCAACTGGTACAGAAAGTAGGGTCTGGGGTGAGCCTTTTAGAACCTATAACTGCAGTGCTGCATCAGCCGCGCTGGTTACCTATCCACTCTGGGCCTAATTCAATGTGTTGGTTATTACATTTGAAGCCCTTCATGGCTCAGGACCTGCACACTTATCCAACTGCATCTCTCACTATAC
Source organism: Gekko japonicus (assembly GCF_001447785.1). Taxonomy (NCBI): domain Eukaryota; kingdom Metazoa; phylum Chordata; class Lepidosauria; order Squamata; family Gekkonidae; genus Gekko; species Gekko japonicus. The sequence goes on along the minus strand of NW_015174272.1, from coordinate 1,884,184 downwards.
TCTCTTGTATACCAGCTGCACTCAGAGACAGCCTCCTCTTTAGGGTGTCCTCCCTTAGGACGGCAACAGTCAGGAGGACCTGTAGTATAGGTATGCCTTTGGAATGGCTTACTAGAGTAGGTGCACATTCTGTATTTAGGGAGGCATGTAAAAATGGTATTATTTCAAAGGGCATTCGGTGGAGGATAAATTGTTTTGGCAGACTGACTGCATTGTTTTTATCATGCTGATTTACAGTTATTTACTTTTCGCTGCCTTATTGGCCACCTTGAGTCCACTGAGATAAGATAGGGTAGAAATACCTTAAGCAAACAAATAAGGTTGCGTACAATAGCCAAAGATGGGACTCACTAAATTAGGAGTAAAAATTAACTGTTGTTTGTTTTGATTCCATCTTTGGAGAGCAAATGTGTTAGACTAGCAATGGGAAGGAGAGGTGAGGAATCTGGATGCCTGGATTCTGTTCCCCAGCTCTTTGAGAAGAGAAGGACTCCAGGTAGGACTTCCAGCATTTTGTCGATTACTGTCAGTCTAGTGAATACCCAGTACAGGGATCTAATGAAGTAGGCTCTACTCCATGAAAGCCTGTGCTGAAATAAAAGGTGCCACTGAATGCCTGTTTATGTTTTGCGGCAGCTAACATGGCTACCCCTTTGGAATCAACCCAGTAGATTAATCAATTAAAAATACTTCTGAATGAATTTTTAAAAATGAGTAAAACTGCTTCCACCCCAATTTGATGGTTCAATTTCAAAAGAACATTTCACTTAGCGGTGTGTTTGATACTTGCTTTTTCCCGGGGGGAGAGGTGTTACATGGAACTATAGTGGATCTTTTAGGCATTGTGACAGTGTTTGTTTTTTAGAGCACATAAATGTCATTGAGAACCCTACGCAACACATGCGGCTTGATAAATCTGTATTTTGGCTGAAGAAAGAGACATTTGGTCTTGCAGAGCAGCAGTTAGGCTCTAACGGCTGCATTATACAGAAACGAATCCCTGAACAGAGCAAACGTATACTTTGGGTTTTTCACAATCTGCCATTTTTATATGCATTTGGACACATGCCTTGCTAGCTGGGCTAATACTCTGCCACCGGTACCATCTGTGCTGCAAGAAAGGCATCTTGGGGTTGAGCGCAGTGCGAGGTGCAGCATCATTCCTCTTTGAAGCACAGTCATTTGCACGTAGGGAGCAAACAATCCGCCTTGTTCAAACTATTCCCTGCCAAACCCAGCCATTTCCCATCAGCCAGGGCTGCGAGGGCCCCGTAGAGCCAACCCCGAAGGGGCATTCTCACCTCATAGATCTCGCTCCAACGGGGATTGAGCTCCTCTTTGATGACACGGCTGCGGAACTTTTGGCCACCTAAGCGCACTTTGACATAAGGGTCCGACTTGCCCTTGATCATCCCACCCATGAAGTTATCCTTGGCGATGAGGTTCTCAGCCTCCAGAAGATGAATACGAATCACGTTCTGAGGGCAAGAGTACATGGCGGGAGGTCAAGTATGCCTGACAGAACTGAAATTATCATTACATATATATCAGTGGATTTTTTCCCCCATGGTTCCCAAGCCAGCCTAAACGTTTAAGAAAGCAACACAGGTCTTTTTGGCAAAGAAGTGGGGAGAGGATGAAATGTGATTTGACCCAGTGAGCATCTATGGCACAAGTGGCAATTCGAACCCATGTCTCCCAGACACCAGCCCAACACTTTAATAAAACCATGTGGAGAGGCAATATACCTTTGCACATCAGATACCAAGGTCAAACAACAGGGGAGAAATTTGCTTTTCTGATCTACCTCTTCGATCCCTGGCTGGCTACTATTAGAGACAGGCTGTTGGACTAGATGGCCTGATCCAGTCAGGTAAGCCAGAGGACAACAGAAAGCATATATTGTTTTTTCATAGCAAGCTATTTATGTCTACATGCCAGCTCTAGGGAAGTCCTTACTGAAAGTAGCACTGTCCAGTAAGATAAAAAGTTTAAATGAAAATGTTTAGTGATTGCTTTGACCAAAAGATAATCTACTTTTTAAAAAATAAGTAACACTGGAGACTGTAAATAAGCAAGTCCCCTATCCCACTCTGATTTTTAACCTGATTAATAATGATGCTTCTTTAATATTTATTCTGGCTTAATCACAGCCACACATTTATCTTCTTTCTAAATTTATCTATTTTTTAAAGATCAGTCTGTACTTAGATTTGAATTAGTGAATCAAAAGCACAGGGATTCCAGTCCTCAATCCCTATCATTACCATGTGTGCTGCATCTCACCCAGCAAGCCAATGACTCAGGAAATATCAACCTTCTCCATGGCGTGACCTTACCTCAGTACCAAACTGGGCATCTGGACTGGCTGTGAGTGGCCGAGGAGACTTGTCGACGCTGCTGCCAACATAGGAGCTCTCAGTAACATTCAGATGTCCTGGAGGACATGGCCGGGGGGTGAAGCTACCTTCAGGGGCATCAAGATATAAGACCTAAAGAAATAGCCGTGTACAGCATGGGATCAGGTTAGAAAGCCAATTTATCTTGTAGTCCACTGAAGGGAAGACTAACACAACACTGTTGACTCTAACACCTTCCCGTTGGCAGAGGAAACCCTGCTGCAAACCCGGCAGGTTAAGAAGCACCAGTCCACTGAAGGGAAGACTAACACAATACTGTTGACTCTAACACCTTCCCATTGGCAGAGGAAACCCTGCTGCAAACCCGGCCACAAGATAATCAGATAGATCCAGTCTAAGAGAGCTCCACCACTTCTAAAAGGTGCATCTGAATATCTCTTGCAGCACACAAGAGAAGGGGTCCCTTCTGGTGCAGAGGGGAAGCAGCTCATCTTAATGATAAAGCAGTGGTAGGAGGCAGATGAGGAAGAGACCCGGCCGTCATAGTCAGCATGTATCTCAGGCTGCCTCCACACAGAGGTTTTGCTCCATGTTCCCCCCCCCAAACTGGCATGGGGGGGGTGTTCTGTGTGACACCATGCAGTTAGTCACCTTCTGGATTTTCTCCTGCTTCACAGTGTGTTCTCCCAAACCTGCTTTGATACAATCTCCCCAGGAAGATTGAACTCAGCTTGTATTTGTGTGGCTGGAAAGGAGCAGATTTCCATTTCTCCCTACCCTACAGGCAGCTCAGTTTCCCCTCATGTCCAGCATTTCATCTCCTTACCAACTGGCCAGCTTTCAGCTGGCTTCCCCCACTGGTAGTGGAAAGATACAGCATCACTACATTATAGCAATATACCCGCTACCAATTCTTTTAACAACGGGTGAGGCCAGGGGGAATGGCAGGCATAAGGGGATACTGCACACCATCTCCCCTTGTGCATCCTCCACTGCCCACTGTGAATGCTTCTGCATTTGCAGCGGAAAAGAGAACACAACAGGGACTCACCCTCATGAAGAAGCAACTGTAGTGTGCCCCTTCCTCTGCCCCTTCCATTTTCCCTTTTCTTTTAAAAAAGGTTTAAAATGTATTTTAAGCATTTTCCTGGACTTTTATATAAAGTACCTTGAGAACAAATTAGTGGGCCAGGTGGAAAGAAGAAGAGGTTGTCTCAGTTATCATGACCGCCACCAACAGCAACAACCTTGTCATAATCAGAGGCAGTCCCTAAATGCAACACTGAAACTCCAGAGTCTTTTACCCGCATAATGAGTTTCATGTAGATGCGGCTGTTGGGCCCAGAGTTCTCCAGCTGGAACCCTTGGTCAAGGGTCAGATCATCGGCACTCAACAAGCGGGACAGGGGGATAGTGAGGGAGCCCAGTGTTGTCTGGCGGTTGTCATCTTTGACCTGTAGGGGGAGCAAGAGTTTTTGCTAGTGCCTCCATGGGAAGAAAGACAGATGGGGCTCAGGCAAGGGGGCGAAGCCTACCTGTATATCAATATCCTCTCTGGCTGGGTTTTGCAGGAAGAAACGGAAGGCGTCATCCCAGACGGGGGAGGCGGTGTTATAGACAACCTGGCACAGTGAGAGGCCAGAGAATGACAGTGAGTTGCTAATGCATACTTCAAAGAGGGACAGAAATAGAACCCACTTCTGTGGGTTGTCAGTCATCCAAGCACCAAGTATCCAGAAGTTACTTTGGCAGGGCACCCCCTCAGCAAGAAACTGCTGTTCAGAAGCTGCTGTCCTTAGAAGAAGGTTACATGCCAGCCTTAAATCCTTCCTGCCAGTAGTACACGCAGCAAGGGGTTATTATGCTGGATGATGCTCTGGTGAAGGGGAAGGAGACAAGACTCTCTGCACACTTTCATCTCGCCAATCCAGCTCCGTTTATCCTACATATCCCCAGCAAAGAATTACAACTGGAGAGTTTCAGCAAATAATTAGTAAAACCTCCCACCTTTTTTTGGTAAGATATTTCACACCCTTTAGTGAAGAGGCAGAATTGGGGGGGAGGGGGGAATGAAATACATGATATCCCTTACCTTGCTCTCAAGAGTGACATCTTGGATAGAGAGTTGTACTACAGGATTGGGCTCCTTGCTGGATTGCTTCAACTGTGAAACAGCCAAGAAACAATATCATTCAGGAATAATATAAACATTAACAAGTTAGGTAAAGGTTCCCTTGCTCGAAAGCCAGTCAAATCCGACTCTAGGGTTGCTGTGCTCATCTCCGTTTCAAAGCCGAAGAGCCAGCGCTGTCCAAAGACATGTGGTCATGTGGCTGGCATGACTAAACACCAAGGCGCACGGAACGCTGTTACCTTCCCACCGAAGTGGTACCTATTTATCTACTTGCAATTTCTTGCTTTCGAACTGCTAGGTTGGCAGGAGCTGGAACTAGAGATGGGAGCTCACTCCATCAAGCGGCACCCGGGTCTCGAACTGCCCTATAAATAAGGGAGACCACTTCCTCTTTTGTAAAATCTTGCACCAATAAGGGACTCAGTGGAAAACCTAATCTCCTGGTAGAGAAATATTATTTCTTGTTTTCTTTATAAGCAAAGTGTATCTACATCAACAAAAATAGTCTCTTAAATATTTCCCTGGATCTGTTTCTAATCTCAAAATATTTCCTACTGAGCGCCAAACATCTTTCTATACAAAAAGTAACCATTTAACTGTTTTTGTTACATCTTCAGCCAACATTTCTTGTTTCACTTTCCTCCTCAGCAGGTTCTCCAACTCCTTGATATTTCAAACCATTTCCTCTGTAACTTCTCATTTCTTACTATTTCTGAATGCATCAGCGGAATTGTCTCCCAAATGTTTAAGTGCCTCCCATGCCCACCCCATGAAGTCCACGTTATGTTACATTGAAAGGGGGGGAAAGTTAATCTCTTCAATTAATAGATTATTAGTAGATATTAAACTGCCATTTTTGTTCCTAGTGCTAAATCTCATAGCTGTCAGAGTATGAACAGGCATAGGTACCTATGAGACCACCTCTCCCATTACAACCCCCCATGCTCCCTTTGGTCATCGTCTATGGATCTCTTGCAGGTGCCTGGCTCCAGGATGGTTCATTTAGCTGTCACCAGGGAAAGGGCCTTCTCAGGTGTGGCCCCTACCCTGTGGAATGCACTCTCAGATGACACCCCTGCCCTGTTGGACTTGTTTAGTTTCCGCAAGGCATGCAAGGATGAATTGTTTAGGTTTGCCTTTGGAGGGTAACCACGTGTTTGGACTGTTTTAATAGTGGTGTGGTGATGGCCATATATTGTCATAATTTAATATTTTAATGTTACTATTTTATATTTGTTATTTGTTCTCTCTCTTTTTTACCTTATTGGTTTTAATTTTGTAAGTCGCCGCAAGACCCTTTGGGTGAGTGGCGACTTAGAATCTAATAAATGAATGAATGAATAAAGTTTTCATGTCAGTTTCACATGCAGTCAACTTCTTAACAATAGCCGGTGTCCCAGACTAAAGACAAATTTTTGAATAAATATAGTGAACCATTTCAAGATAAATATAATGGTTCCGTGTAGGGTGTACCATACATCAGCATTTCTCAGACTGGGGTTCAGGGACCTCTGGAGGTCCATGGTGGCATTCCAGGACCTCTGCAAGTCCTTTATAAGAAGATAGGGTAAGCCCCTCTCACACGCATTTGGCTAACATTAAAACAGAGATCTTTTTTGTTTTCCAGGAATGGTGGCAGGCACTCTTCACCTTAGTGGATGGGGATGGAATTCACTTCCCCCTCTTTCAAAGGGTAGAAGCTCACAGAGCCATCCCTCTCCCCAGTCACCTAGCTTCCACCTTACTGCACTAGCCAGAAAATGGACTAATGGGTGCTGAGGACCAGTAGCTCTGCCTTAGGAACTGAAACTGGTCGAATGGCGCCAATGAGGAACAGCTCCAATACAGTACAGTCATGTTAGTTAAGACTGAACTGGTTTTCACTCTGTTTTCCAATAGCAAGGATATCAACACAGAGACACATCACTCTGCATCTAAAGGCAATCCTAATAATGGCATTTTTTAAATTGAAAGCTGCAAATTTTGTGTTATACTGGTCATTATTTTATAAGTATCTCTGGAAATTGTTTCCAGATCCTTTCCCACCTCTATTCAGCCAATCTCTGAAACTTATTAACCAGTAAGAAACTTTCTTATTGTCTCTAATATAAAATTCCTTCCAATCAAGGGTGAGCTTGATTAGAACTTGGGATCAGGGCTGTTTGAGCTGTGGCCCTATAAAATCAGCTACCTCCTTGTCAGTCATGTATAGAAAATTCAGATTTTTTCCTTTAAGTGTAGTTGATAGGGTTCTCACAGTCTAGACAGTCTTCAGCTAGTGACTGTGCAGTTGATTAACCTCTTGGCTGCTAACCATTTTATCAATTAAGTTCAAATAAGGGGCTGTATCCTGTCAATTTTTCCTCTACCAAGTGAGGGAGGAGGTGACGCTTCTTGACCTCCAAAAATTCTATGCTGGATATTGTGAAATTCCTGAAAACAAAAGCCACACTGGTCAGTGGGTACAGGAAGGAAGAGAATCAGAAGATATCAGGTGGGAAATGATCCAGCCAAATGTGTTTCAAAATCTCTATGAAGATACTAAAGGAAAGGGACAAATTCTCTTGAATGATCATTTACTTAAAAAAAAAAACTATTGTTTTTTGTTAGAAGGGAAGGCCATTTTAACTATTTTCTTCTTTAATGAATCTGACTCTCTACAATATTTTCTTTTTTAACAACAAATCAAATTTAATTCTGCTTTTAAACACCCTAAGGATTTGTGGTGAGACGAGATTAGAAATTTAAATGCACATCCAAGCATCCAACCAGCCCTGTCTAGATGACAACAGAGCCAGTTACATCAGACATCCCATACCAAGGGGTTTCTGACTACTCACTGGGAGATCTTGTCCCTTGTCCAGATAGACCACCAAGATGGCAGCTGACGGAGGCTCTGGCTTGGAGGAGATAGTTTTGTTCCTCTGAAGAACCTTCAAACAACAAGCAAGAAGGAAATGTAGCATTTAGTCAGCTCTAAACTTTTTCTCCTAAAGCACCTAGCTGGTCACCCTGTAGGATCAAGCCTTGCCTTTAATGGGAGATACAGACTTCACCATGCCATACTTGTAAATGTCTTCTTCCCATCTCTCTTTTCAACTCATCTGAACTCCGACCAGGTCAGAGGAACATCTTTAATACTGACACGCCCTCAGTTAGCTCCCTAAACTAATGTCTTCCAGCCTGGTCTTCCACTAAAGTCTACTGTCCTCATAGGAATAGAACCAGGACACCTGGTCCCCTGCTTTAATCACTATGCAGGTCAGATACTGAATTTGCCATCCTTGGTCTTGAGTCCATGTAGCATCCAGTCCTCCCACAATGCCTTTCCTTGAGTAACCTCTCCTTTAAGGAGGCATCTTATAGGAGGGACTGTGGTGAATGCTACACTCACTCAAGAATACTTGCCACTTCAACTTAAAAAGAAGAAGAGATTGGATTTATACCCCGCCCTTCACTTGGGAGTCTCAGAGCGGCTTACAAACTCCTTTCCCTTCCCCTCCCCACAACAGCCACCCTGTGAGGTGGGTGGGGCTGAGAGAACTCTGACACAAACGGCTCTTTTTCAAGGACAGCTGTGCCAGAGCTTGTGACTGACCCAAGGTCACATCAGCAGGTGCAAGTGGAGGAGTGGGGAATCAAACCCGGTTCTCCCAGATTAGAGTCCGCACACTTAACCACTACACCAAACTGGCTCTCTATAGAATATTCTATAAGGAGGCTGAGACAGACCCCTCTTGACACCTTGGGCTCAGAGCCACTGCCAGTCACAGTAGACAGTGGGCTGCACCCAACCATTCAGTCTCTGGGAACACAATTTTCTCACATTCCTCTCCATTCCTGCAGCTCCTTCTAACACCTGGATCAACTGCATCAATCACTGATGGAGTCATAGGAACTGTTCTGAGCAGCCACATGGGCCAGGGGGCTGGAGTGAGCAGGGACAAGGGGCTGAAACTGCTCCTCCTCCATCTTCTGCAAGAGCAGCTCTGTTGAAGAGAGGGAGCAATTTCTTTAATCCTCCAATGTACACTGCCTCCGTTTCCTCTTCACATGTCCTGTGACCCTGAGAATGATCTTTTCAGGGGTCAGAAGGGATTTCAGATGAACAGAGAAGAATGGGGGGGCCCCCTCCATGTGCCTTCTTTGTGTGAATGGTTGGATACAAGCCAATCTTATTCTGGAGGGACCAGTGGGATGATGCAATATAATGTAGCTTTTTAAACATTCATTTGAGGATCCAACAAAGCCAACTTGAGGTATCCCTGAACTGCATTACTTCCCCATCCCAAATTAGATCCATGTTATTCTTACCTGATCGAGCTTGGAGGAATCTGACATAAGCGTCAGCCACTCCAGGCGCAGATGCACACGTGCCCGGCCACCATCTTGCAGAGGGAACCACTGTCAAGAAGGTAAATAAGTCTGAGAATCAGGAGCAGAGGTCAGTCAATGAATCCGAGGGCCCTTCACACTGACAGTCAATGGGATCTCCTTCTAATTATACTGCCCATCTCCATACTTGCCTTCTCTGCTACCATGAGATACAGCTTCTCTGCCCTTCACACTCCCACCACCATTTTTATTTCATCGTACCACTGCTCTCAAGAGAAGAGATGGAGGTCAAGGGCCTCAAGAACCACCAGACATCTTCACTAAGCCATCCCTCTCCAGTCTTCATTGTTTCCCACATATTACAAACCTGCTTCCTTACAGCCAACAAAATCAAACTCCAATGCCAACCTGCTGCTTGTCTCAGGGAATGTCATCATGCTCACCTCCTCCAGCACACGAGCCCTGAACACCTCCCCAAGGTCCAGCTTCATCCTGGGAAAGGAAAGAATAGAGGTTTATCCACTGTCCTTTGTGATTCAAGCAGTGGCACCAAAGGTGCTGCAGATTAAGTGATCACCAGTTACATAGGTCCCATCAGATATCACCTCTCCATGAAGATCCTATTTCCAGAGCTGAGGGCAAAGTCACTGACTTCCAGACTGAGGCCTTAATTGCCCCATCTCACTCATTACCTCCAAAAATCCTTTCAGCATCAGAAGAAAAACAACAAAGATCTGGTAAAGGTAAAGGTTCCCTTGCTCGAAAGCCAGTCGAGTCCAACTCTAGGGTTGCGGTGCTCATCTTAGTTTCAAAGCCGAAGAGCCAGCGCTGTCCGAAGACGTTTCCGTGGTCATGTGGCCGGCATGACTAAACACTAAGGCGCACGGAACGCTGTTACCTTCCCACCGAAGTGGTACCTATTTATCTACTTGCAATTTCTTGCTTTTGAACTGCTAGGTTGGCAGGAGCTGGAACCAGAGACGGGAGCTCACTCCGTCATGCGGCAACCCGGGTCTTGAACTGCTGAACTACTGACCTTCCACAGCCTGCAGTTCAGAGTCTTAACCACTTGAGCCACCGCAGCTCTCAAGATCTGGTACCCAGCCTCAAATAGGCCTCACTCTCCTGCCAGAGCTGGCAACAGAATCTAGCCTCTCACCTGCCCAAGAAGTCATCCTGGTCAGGGTCCTTGTCGAACAGCTCCACCTCCAGCTCCTGTCCTGGTACCTCGTGTACAATGAACTGTGGGGATAGTGGGGTGGGAGGTCAGAGCAGACACCACCTACTGTGTAGGCTGGAATGGCCCTCTTCAAACAGCAAAAGGAGAGGAATGGCTGTTGTGTTGTATGAAGAGGAAAAAGCTAAGTCGTGAGAAAAAGACAGAATGGAGGTCGAGATCCTCTTAATTTGTACTCAAGTTGCTACCCTGGGGAAGGGGGTTGCTAATTACCTCATACATCTCATTCCATGTGGGGCTGAGATCTTCATCAATGACTTTGCTGGTAAAGACCTGGGTACCCACACGCACCACAGCATATGGATCTGACTTGCCCTCAATCATCCCCTTGATGTATTTATCCTTAGACTGCACGTCTTTGGCCTCTACCAGATGCACACGGACAACACCCTAGAGCAGAGAAAGTGGATCAAGTACAGTTTAAAAAAAAATCCAGAAGCTGCTGCTATTACTACTACTTCTACTTTTATGCCGCTCTCCCCACAGAGCGGGCTCAGAGAGGTGTACAACATTTTACATCAAAAAAACATAAAAACAACCCATTAATCTAAGCATACAGATAAAATATAAAAATCTTGAAAAAACAGATGGGATACAAAGAAGCATGAAACTTATATGGCGTCACAGTACAATCTGACCCCCAACGGAGAGGGGGAGAGTGAGAAGGCACCTAATTATACACACACACACACACACACATGTCACAGCGGAGTCTGTCTTACCCTGGGCACTGGAGAGCGGAGCTCAGCTGCTTCATGCAGGTCAGGGATCAATGGGATGAGCAAGCGGTTGGGCAGAACCAAGAAAGAGGCAATGGAGTCCATGATCATTGTGTCAGAAACTGAGCTGCAGAAGAAAGCTTTCTATTTTACCATAGCACCTCCATACCTGCCACGCTGCCCCCTACAATTTCCCTCAGTGTCTTCTGCACGCCTGCACAAAAATGTCACGCTAGGAAACTGCCTGCTTCAACCATACACGCCTCCATTCCCTCATAATTTATATTTATTTATTTTATTTAGCTATTTATACCCCACTTCTCTCCCCAATGGAAGAGAAGCAGCTTACAACATCATTCTCCACCGCCTCCATTTTATCCTCACAATAACCCTGCGAGGTAGGTTAGGCTGAGAGAGGGTGCCTTGCTTTAGTGCACCAATCATTTATTTATTTACTTACTTATTTACTCACTTCATTTCTATCTTACCTTTCTCCCCAATGGGGACCCATTGAATGGAAGAAGAAACCATTTATGTACATTCTCCTCTCCTGGCTGTGCAAACCTCCCCTCCCCAAATCTGAAGCCACTACAAAGTAAACAATTTACCTCAGCCCAGGGATGTCCAAGAGGTTGGTAAATCCAGTCCAGTTGATGTCCAGAGTCTGGGAAAGAAGAAGGTGCATTTTAGAATCAGTCACAGAAATACCAAATAGCTTGAGGGGAGGGGATGTGAGCATAAGGACCTCTCTGGATCACAGTCTCACATCTGCTTGTCATGAGGCCTCTCAGAGTTACTTGAAGGCCTTGCAGCCAAGGAATAAAAACGCACACAACTTTGCATTTTGCTCCCTGACACTCCATGGTCTGAATTGTGTGGGGCTGAGGGACAGAAAGATACGGGATGATCTCACCATGTAGGGTGCAGGCCTAGATAGGCTTTAGCATTCCTCCAAACCTATGGCTAGACAAACTGAGGCGCTTATACAACCCATGCTAATAAGAGCAAGTTCTCAACCAGGCAGTGATCGCCTCCCCCTTACCCTTCCCTGCATTCTACGCTCATGCAGCCAGACTTCCTTTAGATGGAAAACCTGCAGACTGGCCCTGTCTTCTGCAAGCCTTGCATAGTAGTTATTCTACTAAAAAAATCAAGGATAGAGCAGAGTAATGGTAATTATTTACCTCCCAAATGTGAATGATTACAATAGTCAAATAGTAGGATGTGTGGATCCCACACCACATGGGATGGGAATGGATGGGGCTTGGCCGGGACAATGTGTCCCACAGCACTCAGCATTGTTTCTAGACCTCTACCTGACAGATTAAACCCACTTTCTGTCTCAGGCTTCCTAGGATACCAGCAGAGAATGAAGCCATGCAAAAATAAAGATGGGATTCATGAGGTGTGTATGAGTGGTTGAGCTAGGATGGAGATTAAACAATAAACACTAAGGTGCAGGGTGATACAACTTGATAGACTTGCTAGTCACGAAGAGAGTCTAGAAGAGGTGAATGGTCCTTTTTCTATGGGTTATGTTCATGTCCAATTTCTACTACTGGTTGTGAAGCGTAGCTTGTATTATGTCTGGCTTTTCATATGCAATCTCTGCTATTTATAGGCATAATGTACTTCATCTATAAAATAAAGATGGGATTCATGAGGTGTGTATGAGTGGTTGAGCTAGGATGGAGATTAAACAATAAACACTAAGGTGCAGGGTGATACAACTTGATAGACTTGCTAGTCACGAAGAGAGTCTAGAAGAGGTGAATGGTCCTTTTTCTATGGGTTATGTCCATGTCCAATTTCCACTACTGGTTGTGAAGCGTAGCTTGTATTGTGTCTGGCTTTTCATATGCAATCTCTATGTTATTTATAGGCATAATGTACTTCATCTATATCATCACATATTTAATAGTGATGAGTGGCCCTCCCGCATGGATAAAAAAATCCACAGGAAGGCCATCAGAATTTGTGGTATGTGTGTTCCCTCCCTTGTGAGTCAGCCCTTTTAGGTCTTCCATTTTTATACATATAATGCTGATTTACTGACACACAAATACTGTTGGAAAGTGCATACCTTTGACAGTAAAATTACAAGGGAAAAGCAAAATAAAAATGGGACTGTTTGGGCTGAAGCAGTGAGGATGAGAAGTTCAGTCCTCTCTCTAGAGAAGCCGTATGGAATTGGAGGAATACTTACCGGCCGACGAATGAAGAAAACCGTGATCGCACCTATAATTGGGACATCACCAATGAGAGGTTCCAAGATGACCCGTAGCATGCCATGCAGCTGAAATAAAAGGAGAAGACTGAACCTCAGCTCCCAGCCAACATTATTTTAATTTCAGTGCTCTGCAGCAGACGGAAGATAAAAGATATATCCCATCTTTCTCCCCAATGGGGACCCAAAATGGCTTACATCATTCTCCTCTCCTCCATTTTTTCCTCACAACAACCCAATGACATAGGTTAGGCTGAGAGTACGCGACTGGCCCAAAGTTACCCAGCAAGCTTTCACGGCATGTGGGGATTTGAAACTGGGTCTCCCAGATACTATTCCAGCCCTGGCTCTCAATAAGAGTACCAGTAGAATCTGCCCCAAGTAATGCTTGTAATATGTCACTGAGTGGTGTCACTCCTCTTCTGAGAAGCAGTGGAGGACATGCTTTCATACTGTGTATAGCACAGCTCTAGGAATAAACTTTAATTCAGGAACTGGGGAGGGGCTTTTGCCTCCATATGTAATTTTGAGGGAAATGAACACAAATACATTCCTCGGAGATGGGTGGGGAGGCCTTTTTCTTCTTCCACAGGCCACTGTGTCTTTAAAATAGAAATAAGGAACTCAGTTTGGATGGCATTGTGGAAGATTGAAGACTGAAGTATTAGGTATGGGCAGGGAAGCAATGTCATTTCAGGGAAAGCCATATAAAAGAACAGCACAGTGGAACT
>NW_015174272.1:1865593-1869864 GCF_001447785.1 Gekko japonicus | reverse complement strand
GGACCAAGAAGACAGAGCATCACTTGCCCCAGAGCCCCTAGCTATACCTTGTGGCTAATAGCCACTGATGGACCTCTGCTCCATATGCTTATCTAATTCCCTTTTGAAGCCGTCCATGCTTGTAGCTGCCACCACTTCCTGTGGCAGTGAATTCCATGTGTTAATCACTCCTTGGGTGAAGAAGTACTTCCTTTTATCCGTTCTAACCCGACCACTCAGCAATTTCATGGAGTGCCCACGAGTTCTTGTATTGTGAGAAAGGGAGAAAAGTACCTCTTTCTCTACCTGCTCTTTCCCATGCATAATCTTATAAACCTCAATCATGTCGCCCCTCAGTCGTCGTTTCTCCAAGTGAAAGAGCCTTAACCTTTCCTCATAGGGAAAGTGTTCCAACCCTTTTATCATTCGAGTTGCCCTTTTCTGCACTTTTTCCAAAGCTATAATATCCTTTTTAAGGTGTGGTGACCAGAACTGCGCACAGTATTCCAAATGAGGTCTCACCATTGATTCATCTTACCTGCATGCCCTTCACCCCAGCCTTACAGAAATACTTCTTCACTTCCACATCAATCTGAACATCACCAACATAGCTGTAATACAGAGAATGACAGCAATATGAGGTTCCCAAAGAATCCAAAGAAACCCATTGAGTCTGCACAAGAACAAACCTCTGAGAACCCCCTGTCTTCCACATGGCAGCCCAGCATGACCAAGAAATGCAAGTGGCAATAGACAATTTCTGCCTTCATGTGAAGGGGGCTTACTGAAGGCTGGACCAATCTACCTCCATCTTTCCATGAATCTAAGAAGTGCCAGGCTGGAAAGAAGCAACAGGGAGGAAAGACGCTTCTCCTGCTAGTTATTTGTCCTGCCTTTTTTCACAACAGCCCTGGAAGTGCAAAGAGGCTGAGAAGCATCCCACAGTCAACTAGTGAGCTTCATAACTGACAGGGACCTTGAACTCCCAGGATATCCCTGTGCTATCCCAACCCCTCCCACCAGAAACCTAAAATTTTTGGAAAATTTGAAGCCATTGAAAAAATTGCCCCCCTTTCCACACACACCCCCCCAGAAATTTTGGGGGGAAATTGAAGTATGTGCAATATTTACTTTCCTATCAAATCCAAAGTTGCTTTATTACTTTAACAACATAAAATGCATCATTTATAATTCCATATAAAACCATAAATGTGTTTATGGAATTTAGAAGTATAATAGTGGATTCCTAAACAGAGTTACAGTCTTCTATGTTCGCTGAAGTCAATGAGCTTTAGGGCTCCCAAATCTCGCCAAATCGTGGTGGGGGATCGCATGTCTTTGCAGAATCCCTGCCGCAGAGACGGCGAGACACGTTGCACCGCTGTCGCCAGGACATGACACTATGCGTCGCGATGCGCAGCGTCATGTCCTGGCGACGGCGGGTGCAACGCGTCTCGCCATCCCTGTGGCAGGGATTCTGCAAAGACATGCGATCCCCCGCTGCGACTTGGCAACCCTAATGAGCTTAGAATGGTGCAACTCTGTTTAAGATTGCACTGTAAATGTCTAAAATAGGTCTATACAGATGCAAGTCTCTTTTTGTTCAGGGGGGTTATTCCAGGAAAGTGTTCTGAGGACTGCAGCCTTAGTTTTCTACAAGCAAAACTGCAAATATGGCCAGTACTTGAGAGATAGCTGTAATTTGTTGAACCCTCTGCTTTCTTAGCACAGGTATCTTAGTTTTTACTATCTGCGATTTAGGACAAAAAAAATTGAAATTAGAAAACAAATTACTATTTAGACAGAACCGTATTTGGATATCCTTTATAGCACTGAAAACACTGAACTCCTTAATACTATCAAACACATTACAGTATATTAAAGGTTGTGAAAATGTTATATATGTTTATAATATAGCCGAAAATTATCTGTAGACTGCTTTACATAAAAATTTTCACACTACAAATTCTGAGTGAGAAATACCTCATCTTAAAAGCATTTCAGTCATTCCAAAAGAGATTTTTCACAAGTTTTTCTAGTGTTCCCCCAACATTTTCCACTGAGAAAAATTATCCCCAAAAGATGCCCCCCAAATGAGTCAGTTTTTCTTTCCAGGCCTTCCTGTCCTTATCTCTCACCCATTGGATCCCCAATTCAGGACAGAAGACATGCATTGTTCCATGGAAGTGTATACAGAACACATCCAAAATGTTAAAATATAGCCCATTAAACTGACAGCCAGCAGGCAGCAATCAGTTCCCACCAGATCTACAGTTTTCTATGGAACCAACATAGCAAAGTAACAAAACCTCATGCTCACCTGACTGTTAGGTCCAGCAAGATCTGCTTCTTGTTCGTGCCAGTGTGAACCTTGACTCCAAGGATTTTCAATGGCTAAGAATAGAGGAGGCATCATCACTAAAAAATGGGAGGCATTCTTCTCTGTTTCATTCCCCTCAGTGAGGCTTTCCTCAGTGCTCTGAGACAATCACTTCAGCAACTGTGCATAAATCTCAAAGCTTTGCTCAAAGACATGGTGGCAAAGGAGTGTCCATGGCAGTTTTCGGTGCACTTTCTTTGCCTCTGTCCCCCTGCAGCTGCCATTCCCCCCTCAGGAGGGCTTTTGGGGTCTTTTATTTAAACATGAATTGCTATATAACTATAGAACAATTACCCTTTAAAAAGCAAACCTTAAAAAGCTCTCCAGTAAGAATCCCTCTCCTTGATGGCTAAATTTGGCATTTCCCAAAATAGACAAAGTAGCTGTGCCAGTCCACAAAAACATTTCACAAGTTCCTCAAGTTAAGGTAATGGCAGCCGAAAATTTCATATCTTGCTTTTTCATTCCAGAAGATAATTATTTTACTCAATTGTTGTATATATGATTAAACAAACATGTTCTGCTGTGAAATTTTCACAAGTTGTTGTGGCAAATTCTTTATTATTAGGCCAGTTTGTTCCTTGAGAATTATATTTCCTTCCTCTTCTTTGTTCATTTATTTTTAGTTTACGGATGCCAACATCAGAGAAAGGACCATACCTTGAAGAACAGTGCTGACTGACATCTGAAAGGGCTTCATGTGTGACCACTTGGGGGCAGGAAAGGCAGTGTGATTGTTATTGTGTGCTGGTACACTGGGCTTGCCCCCCCAGTACTCTAAACAAATATTTACTTATGTATTTAGATATTTATACCTTGCTTTTCTCCCAATGTGGGCCCACAGAAGCTTACAACATTCCCTCCTCTGCTTTTGCCCCTTACAACAATCCTGAGAGGCAGGGGTAGGTGGCGAGTATGTGACTGGCCCAAGGTCATCAACTGGATTTCCATGGCTGAATGGGTATTCAAGCCTGTATCTCTCACATTCTTATCCAATACTCTTGCCATGATACCACTCGGGCTCTATATTCCTCTTTTGGGTATTACCTTCGATCCCATGTCAACTTTGCTGAAGGTGAAGGTCTGCAAATGGCTGTTGGAGGCTCGGATGCTTGGCGTGATGTTTTCCACTAGCAGTTTCTCCATGTACTGGCCAAAGAAGGGCCATGCCTGGGCCAGAATCTATCATGCAGGCAAGCAGAGAAAAGGTGATGTTAGACTCAGTACCAGCCCAGTCCAGGATAGCCCGATCTTGTCAGATCTTGGAAGCTAAGCAGAGTTGGCTCTGGTTGGTATTTGGATGGGAGACCTCCAAGGAATACCAGGGCCCTGATGTGGAGGCAGGCAATGGCAAACAACCTCTTTACATCTCTTGCTGTGAAAACCCTTTGGGGTTGCCATTAAGTTGGCTGTGACCTCATGGCACTTTCCACCACAAACTCAGTACTATCACGGACAGGAGAAAAAGAACAGTGTCTACTGCTTCTCACCTTGTTGAGCCATTCAACTTTCTCAACATCATGGAAAGTGACCTAGAAAGAAGAAGAAGAAAATATGGATTAGCTCCAGCAAAGTGCTATCGGCTCTTCGACACAATGGAATAGAGAAAGTGTCGAGGATGGATGTGAACTGGACAGGCTGGGGTTCAAATGCTTTTTCAGCCAGAAACCTCACCAGGTGACCCCCCTTCTACCTGATCTGCCACAATGGGGTTGTTATGAGATTAAAACAGGATCACCTCTTGCATGCTGCCCCTGGAGAAAGGGCAGCACACAAATATGGAAGACAGAAAAAAGAAAAACCTGGAGCAGGATGAACCATCCTGAAATTCATTTTTTAAAGGAAGCGACAGGATTAGGAGCTGGGTGATGAGCCTGCAAGTATCTCCAGCACTGCAATGTTGAGCAACACC